>NW_027258361.1:0-81999 GCF_045791955.1 Oncorhynchus clarkii lewisi
AGGGGGGATATTCTGGGGTAGACCAGCGGGGATATTCTGGGGTAGAGAAGGGGGGATATTCTGGGGTAGACCATAGGGGATATTCTGGGGTAGAGCAGAGGGGATATTCTGGGGTAGAGCAGAGGGGATATTCTGGGGTAGAGCAGAGGGGATATTCTGGGGTAGAGCAGAGGGGATATTCTGGGGTACAGCAGAGGGGATATTCTGGGGTAGAGCAGAGGGGATATTCTGGGCTAGACCAGAGGGGATATTCTGGGGTAGAGCAGAGGGGATATTCTGGGGTAGACCAGAGGGGATATTCTGGGGTACAGCAGAAGGGATATTCTGGGGTAGACCAGAGGGGATATTCTGGGGTAGAGCAGAGGGGATATTCTGGGGTAGAGCAGAGGGGATAGACCAGAGGGGATATTCTGGGGTAGAGCAGAGGGGATATTCTGGGGAAGAGCAGAGGGGATATTCTGGGGTAGAGCAGAGGGGATAGTCTGGGGTACAGCAGAGGGGATATTCTGGGGTAGAGCAGAGGGGATATTCTGGGGTAGACCAGAGGGGATATTCTGGGGTAGAGCAGATGGGATATTCTGGGGTAGAGCAGAGCGGATATTCTGGGGTAGAGCAGGGGGGGGATATTCTGGGGTAGACCATAGGGGATATTCTGGGGTAGACCAGAGGGGATATTCTGGGGTAGAGCAGAGGGGATATTCTGGGGTACAGCAGAGGGGATATTCTGGGGTAGAGCAGAGGGGATATTCTGGGGTACAGCAGAGGGGATATTCTGGGGTAGAGCAGAGGGGATATTCTGGGCTAGACCAGAGGGGATATTCTGGGGTAGAGCAGAGGGGATATTCTGGGGTAGACCAGAGGGGATATTCTGGGGTACAGCAGAAGGGATATTCTGGGGTAGACCAGAGGGGATATTCTGGGGTAGAGCAGAGGGGATATTCTGGGGTAGAGCAGAGGGGATAGAGCAGAGGGGATATTCTGGGGTAGAGCAGAGGGGATATTCTGGGGAAGAGCAGAGGGGATATTCTGGGGTAGAGCAGAGGGGATAGTCTGGGGTACAGCAGAGGGGATATTCTGGGGTAGAGCAGAGGGGATATTCTGGGGTAGACCAGAGGGGATATTCTGGGGTAGAGCAGATGGGATATTCTGGGGTAGAGCAGAGCGGATATTCTGGGGTAGAGCAGGGGGGGATATTCTGGGGAAGACCAGAAGGGATATTCTGGGGTAGAGCAGAAGGGATATTCTGGGGTAGAGCAGAGGGGATATTCTGGGGTTGAGCAGAGGGGATATTCTGGGGTAGAGCAGAGGGGATATTCTGGGGTACAGCAGAGGGGATATTCTGGGGTAGAGCAGAGGGGATATTCTGGACTAGACCAGAGGGGATATTCTGGGGTAGAGCAGAGGGGATATTCTGGGGTAGAGCAGAGGGGATATTCTGGGGTACAGCAGAGGGGATATTCTGGGGTAGAGCAGGGGTGATATTCTTGGGTAGGGTAGAGGGGGTATTCTGGGGTAGATTAGAGGGGATAGTCTGGGGTACAGCAGAGGGGATATTCTGGGGTAGACCAGAGGGGATACTCTGGGGTAGAGGAGAGGGGATATTCTGGGGTAGAACAGAGGGGATATTCTGGGGTAGATTAGAGGGGATAGTCTGGGGTACAGCATAGGGGATATTCTGGGGTACAGCAGAGGGGATATTCTGGTGTGGAGCAGGGGGATATTCTGGTGTGGAGCAGGGGGGATATTATGGGGAAGAGCAGAGGGGATATTCTGGGGTAGAGCAGGGGGGATATTCTGGGGTACACCAGAGGGGATATTCTGGGGTAGAGCAGGGGGGACATTCTGGGGTAGAGCAGGGGGGATATTCTGGGGTAGACCATAGGGGATATTCTGGGGTAGAGCAGAGGGGATATTCTGGGGTAGAGCAGAGGGGATATTCTGGGGTAGACCAGAGGGGATATTCTAGGGTAGACCAGAGGGGATATTCTGGGGTCGACCAGAGGGGATATTCTGGGGTCGACCAGAGGGGATATTCGGGGGTACAGCAGAGGGGATATTCTGGGGTAGACCAGAGGGGATATTCTGGGGTACAGCAGAGGGGATATTCTGGTGTGGAGCAGGGGGATATTCTGGTGTGGAGCAGGGGGGATATTCTGGGGTACACCAGAGGGGATATTCTGGGGTAGAGCAGGGGGGATATTCTTGGGTAGAGCAGGGGGGACATTCTGGGGTAGAGCAGGGGGGATATTCTGGGGTAGACCAGGGGGGATATTCTGGGGTAGAGCAGAGGGGATATTCTGGGGTAGAGCAGTGGGGATATTCTGGGGTAGACCAGAGGGGATATTCTAGGGTAGACCAGAGGGGATATTCTGGGGTAGACCAGATGGGATATTCTGTGGTAGAACAGAGTGGATATTCTGGGGTAGACCAGAGGGGATATTCTGGGGTAGAGCAGAGGGGATATTCTGGGGTAGACCAGTAGGGATATACTGGGGTAGAGCAGAGGGGATATTCTGGGGTAGACCAGAGGGGATATTCTGGGGTAGAGCAGTGGGGATATTCTGGGGTAGACCAGAGGGGATATTCTGGGGTACAGCAGAGGGGATATTCTGGGGTAGAGCAGAGGGGATATTCTGTGGTACAGCAGAGGGGATATTCTGGGGTACAGCAGAGGGGATATTCTGGTGTGGAGCAGGGGGATATTCTGGTGTGGAGCAGGGGGGATATTCTGGGGTACACCAGAGGGGATATTCTGGGGTAGAGCAGGGGGGATATTCTTGGGTAGAGCAGGGGGGACATTCTGGGGTAGAGCAGGGGGGATATTCTGGGGTAGACCAGGGGGGATATTCTGGGGTAGAGCAGAGGGGATATTCTGGGGTAGAGCAGTGGGGATATTCTGGGGTAGACCAGAGGGGATATTCTAGGGTAGACCAGAGGGGATATTCTGGGGTAGACCAGATGGGATATTCTGTGGTAGAACAGAGTGGATATTCTGGGGTAGACCAGAGGGGATATTCTGGGGTAGAGCAGAGGGGATATTCTGGGGTAGACCAGTAGGGATATACTGGGGTAGAGCAGAGGGGATATTCTGGGGTAGACCAGAGGGGATATTCTGGGGTAGAGCAGTGGGGATATTCTGGGGTAGACCAGAGGGGATATTCTGGGGTACAGCAGAGGGGATATTCTGGGGTACAGCAGAGGGGATATTCTGGGGTAGAGCAGGGTGGATATTCTTGGATAGAGCAGAGGGGGTATTCTGGGGTAGAGCAGTAGGGATATTCTGGGGTACAGCAGAGGGTATATTCTGGGGTAGACCAGAGGGGATACTCTGGGGTAGAGGAGAGGGGATATTCTGGGGTAGAACAGAGGGAATATTCTGGGGTAGACCAGAGGGGAAATTCTGGGGTAGAGCAGAGGGGATATTCTGGGGTCGACCAGAGGGGATATTCTGGGGTAGAGCAGAGGGTATATTCTGGGGTACAGCAGAGGGGATATTCTGGGGTAGACCAGAGGGGATATTCTGGGGTAGAGCAGAGAGGATATTCTGGGGTAGAGCAGAGGGGATATTCTGGGGTAGAGCAGAGGGGATATTCTGGGGTAGAGCAGAGGGGATATTCTGGGGAAGAGCAGAGGGGATATTCTGTGGTAGAACAGAGAGGATATTCTGGGGTAGACCAGAGGGGATATTCTGGGGTAAAGCAGAGGGGATATTCTGGGGTAGACCAGTAGGGATATTCTGGGGTACAGCAGAGGGTATATTCTGGGGTAGACCAGAGGGGATACTCTGGGGTAGAGGAGAGGGGATATTCTGGGGTAGAACAGAGGGAATATTCTGGGGTAGACCAGAGGGGAAATTCTGGGGTAGAGCAGAGGGGATATTCTGGGGTAGACCAGAGGGGATATTCTGGGGTAGAGCGGAGGGGATATTCGGGGGTACAGCAGAGGGGATATTCTGGGGTAGACCAGAGGGGATATTCTGGGGTAGACCATAGGGGATATTCTGGGGTAGAGCAGAGGGGCTATTCTGGGGTACAGCAGAGGGGATATTCTGGGGTACAGCAGAGGGGATATTCTGGGGTAGAGCAGAGGGTATATTCTGGGGTAGACCAGAGGGGATATTCTGGGGTACAGCAGAGGGGATATTCTGGGGTAGACCAGAGGGGATATTCTGGGGTAGAGCAGAGGGGATATTCTGGGGTAGAGCAGAGGGGATATTCTGGGGTAGAGCAGAAGGGATATTCTGGGGTAGAGCAGAGGGGATATTCTGGGGTAGAACAGGAGGGATATTCTGGGGTAGAGTAGAGGGGATATTCTGGGGTAGAGCAGAGGGGATATTCTGGGGTAGAGCAGAGGGGATATTCTGGGGTAGACCAGAGAGGATATTCTGGGGTAGAGCAGATGGGATATTCTGGGGTAGAGCAGAGCGGATATTCTGGGGTAGAGCAGGGGGGGATATTCTGGGGAAGACCAGAAGGGATATTCTGGGGTAGAGCAGAAGGGATATTCTGGGGTAGAGCAGAGGGGATATTCTGGGGTTGAGCAGAGGGGATATTCTGGGGTAGAGCAGAGGGGATATTCTGGGGTACAGCAGAGGGGATATTCTGGGGTAGAGCAGAGGGGATATTCTGGGCTAGACCAGTGGGGATATTCTGGGGTAGAGCAGAGGGGATATTCTGGGGTACAGCAGAGGGGATATTCTGGGGTAGAGCAGGGGGGATATTCTTGGGTAGAGCAGAGGGGATATTCTGGGGTAGATTAGAGGGGATAGTCTGGGGTACAGCAGAGGGGATATTCTGGGGTAGACCAGAGGGGATACTCTGGGGTAGAGGAGAGTGGATATTCTAGGGTAGAACAGAGGGGATATTCTGGGGTAGAGCAGGGGGGATATTCTGGGGTAGAGCAGGGGGGATATTCTGGGGTAGAACAGAGGGGATATTCTGGGGTAGAGCAGAGGGGATATTCTGGGGTACAGCAGAGGGGATATTCTGGGGTAGAGCAGAGGGGATATTCTGGGGTAGAGCAGAGGGGATATTCTGGGGTAGAGCAGAGGGGATAGTCTGGGGTACAGCAGAGGGGATATTCTGGGGTAGAGCAGGGGGGATATTCTTGGGTAGAGCAGAGGGGGTATTCTGGGGTAGATTAGAGGGGATAGTCTGGGGTACAGCAGAGGGGATATTCTGGGGTAGACCAGAGGGGATACTCTGGGGTAGAGGAGAGTGGATATTCTGGGGTAGAACAGAGGGGATATTCTGGGGTAGAGCAGGGGGGATATTCTGGGGTAGAGCAGGGGGGATATTCTGGGGTAGAACAGAGGGGATATTCTGGGGTAGAGCAGAGGGGATATTCTGGGGTACAGCAGAGGGGATATTCTGGGGTAGAGCAGAGGGGATATTCTGGGGTAGAGCAGAGGGGATATTCTGGGGTAGAGCAGAGGGGATAGTCTGGGGTACAGCAGAGGGGATATTCTGGGGTAGAGCAGGGGGGATATTCTTGGGTAGAGCAGAGGGGGTATTCTGGGGTAGATTAGAGGGGATAGTCTGGGGTACAGCAGAGGGGATATTCTGGGGTAGACCAGAGGGGATACTCTGGGGTAGAGGAGAGTGGATATTCTGGGGTAGAGCAGAGGGGATATTCTGGGGTAGAGCAGAGGGGATATTCTGGGGTTGAGCAGAGGGGATATTCTGGGGTAGAGCAGAGGGGATATTCTGGGGTTGAGCAGAGGGGATATTCTGGGGTACAGCAGAGGGGATATTCTGGGGTAGAGCAGAGGGGATATTCTGGGGTAGAGCAGAGGGGATATTCTGGGGTTGAGCAGAGGGGATATTCTGGGGTAGAGCAGAGGGGATATTCTGGGGTACAGCAGAGGGGATATTCTGGGGTAGAGCAGAGGGGATATACTGGGCTAGACCAGAGGGGATATTCTGGGGTAGAGCAGAGGGGATATTCTGGGGTAGAGCAGAGGGGATATTCTGGGGTAGATCAGGGGGGGATATTCTGGGGAAGACCAGAAGGGATATTCTGGGGTAGAGCAGAAGGGATATTCTGGGGTAGAGCAGAGGGGATATTCTGGGGTAGAACAGGAGGGATATTCTGGGGTAGAGAAGAGGGGATATTCTGGGGTAGAGCAGAGGGGATATTCTGGGGTAGAGCAGAGGGGATATTCTGGGGTAGACCAGAGAGGATATTCTGGGGTAGAGCAGATGGGATATTCTGGGGTAGAGCAGAGCGGATATTCTGGGGTAGAGCAGGGGGGGATGTTCTGGGGAAGACCAGAAGGGATATTCTGGGGTAGAGCAGAAGGGATATTCTGGAGTAGAGCAGAGGGGATATTCTGGGGTACAGCAGGGAGGATAATTTGGGGTAGAGCAGAGGGGATATTCTGGGGTTGAGCAGTGGGGATATTCTGGGGTAGAGCAGAGGGGATATTCTGGGGTACAGCAGAGGGGATATTCTGAGGTAGAGCAGAGGGGAAATTCTGGGGTAGAGTAGAGGGGATATTCTGGGGTAGAGCAGAGGAGGTATTCTGGGGTAGAGCAGAGGGGGTATTCTGGGGTAGACCAGAAGGGATATTCTGGGGTAGACCAGAGGGGATATTCTGGGGTAGAGCAGAGGGGATATTCTGGGGTACAGCAGAGGGGATATTCTGGGGTAGAGCAGAGGGTACATTCTGGGGTAGACCAGAGGGAACATTCTGGGGTACAGCAGAGGGGATATTCTGGGGTAGACAAGAGGGGATATTCTGGGGAAGAGCAGAGGGGATATTCTGGGGTAGAGCAGAGGGGATATTCTGGGGTAGAGCAGAGGGGATATTCTGGGGTAGAGCAGAGGGGATATTCTGGGGAAGAGCAGAGGGGATATTCTTGGGTAGAGCAGAGGGGATATTCTGGGGTACAGCAGAGGGGATATTCTGGGGTAGAGCAGAGGGGATATTCTGGGGTAGACCAGAGGGGATATTCTGGGGTAGAGCAGATGGGATATTCTGGGGTAGAGCAGAGCGGATATTCTGGGGTAGAGCAGGGGGGGGATATTCTGGGGAAGACCAGAAGGGATATTCTGGGGTAGAGCAGAAGGGATATTCTGGGGTAGAGCAGAGGGGATATTCTGGGATACAGCAGGGAGGATAATTTGGGGTAGAGCAGAGGGGATATTCTGGGGTTGAGCAGAGGGGATATTCTGGGGTAGAGCAGAGGGGGTATTCTGGGGTAGATTAGAGGGGATAGTCTGGGGTACAGCAGAGGGGATATTCTGGGGTAGAGCAGAGGGGATATTCTGGGGTAGAGCAGGGGGGATATTCTTGGGTAGAGCAGAGGGGGTATTCTGGGGTAGATTAGAGGGGATAGTCTGGGGTTGAGCAGAGGGGATATTCTGGGGTAGAGCAGAGGGGATATTCTGGGGTTGAGCAGAGGGGATATTCTGGGGTACAGCAGAGGGGATATTCTGGGGTAGAGCAGAGGGGATATTCTGGGGTAGAGCAGAGGGGATATTCTGGGGTTGAGCAGAGGGGATATTCTGGGGTAGAGCAGAGGGGATATTCTGGGGTACAGCAGAGGGGATATTCTGGGGTAGAGCAGAGGGGATATTCTGGGCTAGACCAGAGGGGATATTCTGGGGTAGAGCAGAGGGGATATTCTGGGGTAGAGCAGAGGGGATATTCTGGGGTAGATCAGGGGGGGATATTCTGGGGAAGACCAGAAGGGATATTCTGGGGTAGAGCAGAAGGGATATTCTGGGGTAGAGCAGAGGGGATATTCTGGGGTAGAACAGGAGGGATATTCTGGGGTAGAGTAGAGGGGATATTCTGGGGTAGAGCAGAGGGGATATTCTGGGGTAGAGCAGAGGGGATATTCTGGGGTAGACCAGAGAGGATATTCTGGGGTAGAGCAGATGGGATATTCTGGGGTAGAGCAGAGCGTATATTCTGGGGTAGAGCAGGGGGGGATGTTCTGGGGAAGACCAGAAGGGATATTCTGGGGTAGAGCAGAAGGGATATTCTGGAGTAGAGCAGAGGGGATATTCTGGGGTACAGCAGGGAGGATAATTTGGGGTAGAGCAGAGGGGATATTCTGGGGTTGAGCAGAGGGGATATTCTGGGGTAGAGCAGAGGGGATATTCTGGGGTACAGCAGAGGGGATATTCTGAGGTAGAGCAGAGGGGAAATTCTGGGGTAGAGTAGAGGGGATATTCTGGGGTAGAGCAGAGGAGGTATTCTGGGGTAGAGCAGAGGGGGTATTCTGGGGTAGACCAGAAGGGATATTCTGGGGTAGACCAGAGGGGATATTCTGGGGTAGAGCAGAGGGGATATTCTGGGGTACAGCAGAGGGGATATTCTGGGGTAGAGCAGAGGGTACATTCTGGGGTAGACCAGAGGGAACATTCTGGGGTACAGCAGAGGGGATATTCTGGGGTAGACAAGAGGGGATATTCTGGGGAAGAGCAGAGGGGATATTCTGGGGTAGAGCAGAGGGGAAATTCTGGGGTAGAGCAGAGGGGATATTCTGGGGTAGAGCAGAGGGGATATTCTGGGGAAGAGCAGAGGGGATATTCTTGGGTAGAGCAGAGGGGATATTCTGGGGTACAGCAGAGGGGATATTCTGGGGTAGAGCAGAGGGGATATTCTGGGGTAGACCAGAGGGGATATTCTGGGGTAGAGCAGATGGGATATTCTGGGGTAGAGCAGAGCGGATATTCTGGGGTAGAGCAGGGGGGGGATATTCTGGGGAAGACCAGAAGGGATATTCTGGGGTAGAGCAGAAGGGATATTCTGGGGTAGAGCAGAGGGGATATTCTGGGATACAGCAGGGAGGATAATTTGGGGTAGAGCAGAGGGGATATTCTGGGGTTGAGCAGAGGGGATATTCTGGGGTAGAGCAGAGGGGGTATTCTGGGGTAGATTAGAGGGGATAGTCTGGGGTACAGCAGAGGGGATATTCTGGGGTAGACCAGAGGGGATATTCTGGGGTAGAGCAGGGGGGATATTCTTGGGTAGAGCAGAGGGGGTATTCTGGGGTAGATTAGAGGGGATAGTCTGGGGTACAGCAGAGGGGATATTCTGGGGTAGACCAGAGGGGATACTCTGGGGTAGAGGAGAGTGGATATTCTGGGGTAGAACAGAGGGGATATTCTGGGGTAGAGCAGGGGGGATATTCTGGGTTAGAGCAGGGGGGATATTCTGGGGTAGAGCAGAGGGGATATTCTGGGGTAGAGCAGAGGGGATATTCTGGGGTACAGCAGAGGGGATATTCTGGGGTAGAGCAGAGGGGATATTCTGGGGTAGAGCAGAGGGGATATTCTGGGGTAGAGCAGAGGGGATATTCTGGGGAAGAGCAGAGGGGATATTCTGGGGTAGAGCAGAGGGGATAGTCTGGGGTACAGCAGAGGGGATATTCTGGGGTAGAGCAGAGGGGATATTCTGGGGTAGACCAGAGGGGATATTCTGGGGTACAGCAGAGGGGATATTCTGGGGTAGACCAGAGGGGATATTCTGGGGTAGAGCAGAGGGGATATTCTGGGGTAGAGCAGAGGGGATATTCTGGGGAAGAGCAGAGGGGATAGTCTGGGGTACAGCAGAGGGGATATTCTGGGGTAGAGCAGAGGGGATATTCTGGGGTAGAGCAGAGGGGATATTCTGGGGTAGACCAGAGGGGATATTCTGGGGTACAGCAGAGGGGATATTCTGGGGTAGACCAGAGGGGATATTCTGGGGTAGAGCAGAGGGGATATTCTGGGGTAGAGCAGAGGGGATATTCTGGGGTAGAGCAGAGGGGATATTCTGGGGTAGACCAGAGGGGATATTCTGGGGTAGAGCAGATGGGATATTCTGGGGTAGAGCAGAGCGGATATTCTGGGGTAGAGCAGGGGGGGGATATTCTGGGGAAGACCAGATGGGATATTCTGGGGTAGAGCAGAAGGGATATTCTGGGGTAGAGCAGAGGGGATATTCTGGGGTTGAGCAGAGGGGATATTCTGGGGTAGAGCAGAGGGGATATTCTGGGGTACAGCAGAGGGGATATTCTGGGGTAGAGCAGAGGGGATATTCTGGGGTAGAGCAGAGGGGATATTCTGGGGAAGAGCAGAGGGGATATTCTGGGGTAGAGCAGAGGGGATAGTCTGGGGTACAGCAGAGGGGATATTCTGGGGTAGAGCAGAGGGGATATTCTGGGGTAGACCAGAGGGGATATTCTGGGGTAGAGCAGATGGGATATTCTGGGGTAGAGCAGAGGGGGGGATATTCTGGGGAAGACCAGAAGGGATATTCTGGGGTAGAGCAGAAGGGATATTCTGGGGTAGAGCAGAGGGGATATTCTGGGGTTGAGCAGAGGGGATATTCTGGGGTAGAGCAGAGGGGATATTCTGGGGTAGAGCAGAGGGGGGGATATTCTGGGGAAGACCAGAAGGGATATTCTGGGGTAGAGCAGAAGGGATATTCTGGGGTAGAGCAGAGGGGATATTCTGGGGTTGAGCAGAGGGGATATTCTGGGGTACAGCAGAGGGGATATTCTGGGGTAGAGCAGAGGGGATATTCTGGGGTAGACCAGAGGGGATATTCTGGGGTAGAGCAGATGGGATATTCTGGGGTAGAGCAGAGGGGGGGATATTCTGGGGAAGACCAGAAGGGATATTCTGGGGTAGAGCAGAAGGGATATTCTGGGGTAGAGCAGAGGGGATATTCTGGGGTTGAGCAGAGGGGATATTCTGGGGTAGAGCAGAGGGGATATTCTGGGGTAGAGCAGAGGGGGGGATATTCTGGGGAAGACCAGAAGGGATATTCTGGGGTAGAGCAGAAGGGATATTCTGGGGTAGAGCAGAGGGGATATTCTGGGGTTGAGCAGAGGGGATATTCTGGGGTAGAGCAGAGGGGATATTCTGGGGTACAGCAGAGGGGATATTCTGGGGTAGAGCAGAGGGGATATTCTGGGCTAGACCAGAGGGGATATTCTGGGGTAGAGCAGAGGGGATATTCTGGGGTAGAGCAGAGGGGATATTCTGGGGTACAGCAGAGGGGATATTCTGGGGTAGAGCAGGGGGGATATTCTTGGGTAGGGTAGAGGGGGTATTCTGGGGAAGACCAGAGGGGATATTCTGGGGTAGAGCAGAGGGGATATTCTGGGGTAGAGCAGAGGGGATATTCTGGGGTAGACCAGGCGGGATATTCTGGGGTAGAGTAGAGGGGATATTCTGGGGTAGAGCAGAGGGGATATTCTGGGGTAGAACAGGAGGGATATTCTGGGGTAGAGTAGAGGGGATATTCTGGGGTAGAGCAGAGGGGATATTCTGGGGTAGAGCAGAGGGGATATTCTGGGGTAGACCAGAGAGGATATTCTGGGGTAGAGCAGATGGGATATTCTGGGGTAGAGCAGAGCGGATATTCTGGGGTAGAGCAGGGGGGGATGTTCTGGGGAAGACCAGAAGGGATATTCTGGGGTAGAGCAGAAGGGAAATTCTGGGGTAGAGCAGAGGGGATATTCTGGGGTACAGCAGGGAGGATAATTTGGGGTAGAGCAGAGGGGATATTCTGGGGTTGAGCAGAGGGGATATTCTGGGGTAGAGCAGAGGGTATATTCTGGGGTACAGCAGAGGGGATATTCTGGGTTAGAGGAGAGTGGATATTCTGGGGTAGAACAGAGGGGATATTCTGGGGTAGAGCAGGGGGGATATTCTGGGGTAGAGCAGGGGGGATATTCTGGGGTAGAGCAGAGGGGATATTCTGGGGTAGAGCAGAGGGGATATTCTGGGGTAGAGCAGAGGGGCTTTTCTGGGGTACAGCAGAGGGGATATTCTGGGGTAGAGCAGAGGGGATATTCTGGGGTAGAGCAGGGGGGATATTCTGGGGTAGAGCAGAGGGGATATTCTGGGGAAGAGCAGAGGGGATATTCTGGGGTAGAGCAGAGGGGATATTCTGGGGTACAGCAGAGGGGATATTCTGGGGTAGAGCAGAGGGGATATTCTGGGGTAGACCAGAGGGGATATTCTGGGGTACAGCAGAGGGGATATTCTGGGGTAGACCAGAGGGGATATTCTGGGGTAGAGCAGAGGGGATATTCTGGGGTAGAGCAGAGGGGATATTCTGGGGTAGAGCAGAGGGGATATTCTGGGGTAGAGCAGGGGGGGATATTCTGGGGAAGACCAGAAGGGATATTCTGGGGTAGAGCAGAAGGGATATTTTGGGGTAGAGCAGAGGGGATATTCTGGGGAACAGCAGGGAGGATAATTTGGGGTAGAGCAGAGGGGATATTCTGGGGTTGAGCAGAGGGGATATTCTGGGGTAGAGCAGAGGGGGTATTCTGGGGTAGATTAGAGGGGATAGTCTGGGGTACAGCAGAGGGGATATTCTGGGGTAGACCAGAGGGGATATTCTGGGGTAGAGCAGGGGGGATATTCTTGGGTAGAGCAGAGGGGGTATTCTGGGGTAGATTAGAGGGGATAGTCTGGGGTACAGCAGAGGGGATATTCTGGGGTAGACCAGAGGGGATACTCTGGGGTAGAGGAGAGTGGATATTCTGGGGTAGAACAGAGGGGATATTCTGGGGTAGAGCAGGGGGGATATTCTGGGGTAGAGCAGGGGGGATATTCTGGGGTAGAGCAGAGGGGATATTCTGGGGTAGAGCAGAGGGGATATTCTGGGGTACAGCAGAGGGGATATTCTGGGGTAGAGCAGAGGGGATATTCTGGGGTAGAGCAGAGGGGATATTCTGGGGTAGAGCAGAGGGGATATTCTGGGGAAGAGCAGAGGGGATATTCTGGGGTAGAGCAGAGGGGATAGTCTGGGGTACAGCAGAGGGGATATTCTGGGGTAGAGCAGAGGGGATATTCTGGGGTAGACCAGAGGGGATATTCTGGGGTACAGCAGAGGGGATATTCTGGGGTAGACCAGAGGGGATATTCTGGGGTAGAGCAGAGGGGATATTCTGGGGTAGAGCAGAGGGGATATTCTGGGGTAGAGCAGAGGGGATATTCTGGGGTAGACCAGAGGGGATATTCTGGGGTACAGCAGAGGGGATATTCTGGGGTAGACCAGAGGGGATATTCTGGGGTAGAGCAGAGGGGATATTCTGGGGTAGAGCAGAGGGGATATTCTGGGGTAGAGCAGAGGGGATATTCTTGGGTAGAGCAGAGGGGGTATTCTGGGGTAGATTAGAGGGGATGGTCTGGGGTACAGCAGAGGGGATATTCTGGGGTAGACCAGAGGGGATACTCTGGGGTAGAGGAGAGTGGATATTCTGGGGTAGAACAGAGGGGATATTCTGGGGTAGAGCAGGGGGGATATTCTGGGGTAGAGCAGGGGGGATATTCTGGGGTAGAGCAGAGGGGATATTCTGGGGTAGAGCAGAGGGGCTTTTCTGGGGTACAGCAGAGGGGATATTCTGGGGTAGAGCAGAGGGGATATTCTGGGGTAGAGCAGAGGGGATATTCTGGGGTAGAGCAGAGGGGATATTCTGGGGAAGAGCAGAGGGGATATTCTGGGGTAGAGCAGAGGGGATAGTCTGGGGTACAGCAGAGGGGATATTCTGGGGTAGAGCAGAGGGGATATTCTGGGGTAGACCAGAGGGGATATTCTGGGGTACAGCAGAGGGGATATTCTGGGGTAGACCAGAGGGGATATTCTGGGGTAGAGCAGAGGGGATATTCTGGGGTAGAGCAGAGGGGATATTCTGGGGTAGAGCAGAGGGGATATTCTGGGGTAGAGCAGGGGGGGATATTCTGGGGAAGACCAGAAGGGATATTCTGGGGTAGAGCAGAAGGGATATTTTGGGGTAGAGCAGAGGGGATATTCTGGGGAACAGCAGGGAGGATAATTTGGGGTAGAGCAGAGGGGATATTCTGGGGTTGAGCAGAGGGGATATTCTGGGGTAGAGCAGAGGGGGTATTCTGGGGTAGATTAGAGGGGATAGTCTGGGGTACAGCAGAGGGGATATTCTGGGGTAGACCAGAGGGGATATTCTGGGGTAGAGCAGGGGGGATATTCTTGGGTAGAGCAGAGGGGGTATTCTGGGGTAGATTAGAGGGGATAGTCTGGGGTACAGCAGAGGGGATATTCTGGGGTAGACCAGAGGGGATACTCTGGGGTAGAGGAGAGTGGATATTCTGGGGTAGAACAGAGGGGATATTCTGGGGTAGAGCAGGGGGGATATTCTGGGGTAGAGCAGGGGGGATATTCTGGGGTAGAGCAGAGGGGATATTCTGGGGTAGAGCAGAGGGGATATTCTGGGGTACAGCAGAGGGGATATTCTGGGGTAGAGCAGAGGGGATATTCTGGGGTAGAGCAGAGGGGATATTCTGGGGTAGAGCAGAGGGGATATTCTGGGGAAGAGCAGAGGGGATATTCTGGGGTAGAGCAGAGGGGATAGTCTGGGGTACAGCAGAGGGGATATTCTGGGGTAGAGCAGAGGGGATATTCTGGGGTAGACCAGAGGGGATATTCTGGGGTACAGCAGAGGGGATATTCTGGGGTAGACCAGAGGGGATATTCTGGGGTAGAGCAGAGGGGATATTCTGGGGTAGAGCAGAGGGGATATTCTGGGGTAGAGCAGAGGGGATATTCTGGGGTAGACCAGAGGGGATATTCTGGGGTACAGCAGAGGGGATATTCTGGGGTAGACCAGAGGGGATATTCTGGGGTAGAGCAGAGGGGATATTCTGGGGTAGAGCAGAGGGGATATTCTGGGGTAGAGCAGAGGGGATATTCTTGGGTAGAGCAGAGGGGGTATTCTGGGGTAGATTAGAGGGGATGGTCTGGGGTACAGCAGAGGGGATATTCTGGGGTAGACCAGAGGGGATACTCTGGGGTAGAGGAGAGTGGATATTCTGGGGTAGAACAGAGGGGATATTCTGGGGTAGAGCAGGGGGGATATTCTGGGGTAGAGCAGGGGGGATATTCTGGGGTAGAGCAGAGGGGATATTCTGGGGTAGAGCAGAGGGGCTTTTCTGGGGTACAGCAGAGGGGATATTCTGGGGTAGAGCAGAGGGGATATTCTGGGGTAGAGCAGAGGGGATATTCTGGGGTAGAGCAGAGGGGATATTCTGGGGAAGAGCAGAGGGGATATTCTGGGGTAGAGCAGAGGGGATAGTCTGGGGTACAGCAGAGGGGATATTCTGGGGTAGAGCAGAGGGGATATTCTGGGGTAGACCAGAGGGGATATTCTGGGGTACAGCAGAGGGGATATTCTGGGGTAGACCAGAGGGGATATTCTGGGGTAGAGCAGAGGGGATATTCTGGGGTAGAGCAGAGGGGATATTCTGGGGTAGAGCAGAGGGGATATTCTGGGGTAGAGCAGGGGGGGATATTCTGGGGAAGACCAGAAGGGATATTCTGGGGTAGAGCAGAAGGGATATTTTGGGGTAGAGCAGAGGGGATATTCTGGGGAACAGCAGGGAGGATAATTTGGGGTAGAGCAGAGGGGATATTCTGGGGTTGAGCAGAGGGGATATTCTGGGGTAGAGCAGAGGGGGTATTCTGGGGTAGATTAGAGGGGATAGTCTGGGGTACAGCAGAGGGGATATTCTGGGGTAGACCAGAGGGGATATTCTGGGGTAGAGCAGGGGGGATATTCTTGGGTAGAGCAGAGGGGGTATTCTGGGGTAGATTAGAGGGGATAGTCTGGGGTACAGCAGAGGGGATATTCTGGGGTAGACCAGAGGGGATACTCTGGGGTAGAGGAGAGTGGATATTCTGGGGTAGAACAGAGGGGATATTCTGGGGTAGAGCAGGGGGGATATTCTGGGGTAGAGCAGGGGGGATATTCTGGGGTAGAGCAGAGGGGATATTCTGGGGTAGAGCAGAGGGGATATTCTGGGGTACAGCAGAGGGGATATTCTGGGGTAGAGCAGAGGGGATATTCTGGGGTAGAGCAGAGGGGATATTCTGGGGTAGAGCAGAGGGGATATTCTGGGGAAGAGCAGAGGGGATATTCTGGGGTAGAGCAGAGGGGATAGTCTGGGGTACAGCAGAGGGGATATTCTGGGGTAGAGCAGAGGGGATATTCTGGGGTAGACCAGAGGGGATATTCTGGGGTACAGCAGAGGGGATATTCTGGGGTAGACCAGAGGGGATATTCTGGGGTAGAGCAGAGGGGATATTCTGGGGTAGAGCAGAGGGGATATTCTGGGGTAGAGCAGAGGGGATATTCTGGGGAAGAGCAGAGGGGATAGTCTGGGGTACAGCAGAGGGGATATTCTGGGGTAGAGCAGAGGGGATATTCTGGGGTAGACCAGAGGGGATATTCTGGGGTACAGCAGAGGGGATATTCTGGGGTAGACCAGAGGGGATATTCTGGGGTAGAGCAGAGGGGATATTCTGGGGTAGAGCAGAGAGGATATTCTGGGGTAGTGCAGAGGGGATATTCTGGGGAAGAGCAGAGGGGATATTCTGGGGTAGGGTAGAGGGGGTATTCTGGGGAAGACCAGAGGGGATATTCTGGGGTAGAGCAGAGGGGATATTCTGTGGTCGAGCAGAGGGGATATTCTGGGGTAGAGCAGAGGGGATATTCTGGGGAAGAGCAGAGGGGATAGTCTGGGGTACAGCAGAGGTGATATTCTGGGGTAGAGCAGAGGGGTTATTCTGGGGTAGACCAGAGGGGATATTCTGGGGTACAGCAGAGGGGATATTCTGGGGTAGACCAGAGGGGATATTCTGGGGTAGAGCAGAGGGGATATTCTGGGGTAGAGCAGAGAGGATATTCTGGGGTAGTGCAGAGGGGATATTCTGGGGAAGAGCAGAGGGGATATTCTGGGGTAGAGCAGAGGGGATAGTCTGGGGTACAGCAGAGGGGATATTCTGGGGTAGAGCAGAGGGGATATTCTGGGGTAGACCAGAGGGGATATTCTGGGGTAGAGCAGATGGGATATTCTGGGGTAGAGCAGAGCGGATGTTCTGGGGTAGAGCAGGGGGGGGATATTCTGGGGAAGACCAGAAGGGATATTCTGGGGTAGAGCAGAAGGGATATTCTGGGGTAGAGCAGAGGGGATATTCTGGGGTTGAGCAGAGGGGATATTCTGGGGTAGAGCAGAGGGGATATTCTGGGGAAGAGCAGAGGGGATATTCTGGGGTAGAGCAGAGGGGATAGTCTGGGGTACAGCAGAGGGGATATTCTGGGGTAGAGCAGAGGGGATATTCTGGGGTAGACCAGAGGGGGGGATATTCTGGGGAAGACCAGAAGGGATATTCTGGGGTAGAGCAGAAGGGATATTCTGGGGTAGAGCAGAGGGGATATTCTGGGGTTGAGCAGAGGGGATATTCTGGGGTAGAGCAGAGGGGATATTCTGGGGTACAGCAGAGGGGATATTCTGGGGTAGAGCAGAGGGGATATTCTGGGCTAGACCAGAGGGGATATTCTGGGGTAGAGCAGAGGGGATATTCTGGGGTAGAGCAGAGGGGATATTCTGGGGTACAGCAGAGGGGATATTCTGGGGTAGAGCAGGGGGATATTCTTGGGTAGGGTAGAGGGGGTATTCTGGGGAAGACCAGAGGGGATATTCTGGGGTAGAGCAGAGGCGATATTCTGGGGTAGAGCAGAGGGGATATTCTGGGGTAGAACAGGAGGGATATTCTGGGGTAGAGTAGAGGGGATATTCTGGGGTAGAGCAGAGGGGATATTCTGGGGTAGAACAGGAGGGATATTCGGGGGTAGAGTAGCGGGGATATTCTGGGGTAGAGCAGAGGGGATATTCTGGGGTAGACCAGAGAGGATATTCTGGGGTAGAGCAGATGGGATATTCTGGGGTAGAGCAGAGCGGATATTCTGGGGTAGAGCAGAGGGGATATTCTGGGGTACAGCAGAGGGGATATTCTGGGGTAGAGCAGAGGGGATATTCTGGGGTAGAGCAGAGGGGATATTCTGGGGTACAGCAGAGGGGATATTCTGGGGTAGAGCAGGGGGGATATTCTTGGGTAGAGCAGAGGGGGTATTCTGGGGTAGATTAGAGGGGATAGTCTGGGGTACAGCAGAGGGGATATTCTGGGGTAGACCAGAGGGGATACTCTGGGGTAGAGGAGAGTGGATATTCTGGGGTAGAACAGAGGGGATATTCTGGGGTAGAGCAGGGGGGATATTCTGGGGTAGAGCAGGGGGGATATTCTGGGGTAGAGCAGAGGGGATATTCTGGGGTAGAGCAGAGGGGCTTTTCTGGGGTACAGCAGAGGGGATATTCTGGGGTAGAGCAGAGGGGATATTCTGGGGTAGAGCAGAGGGGATATTCTGGGGTAGAGCAGAGGGGATATTCTGGGGAAGAGCAGAGGGGATATTCTGGGGTAGAGCAGAGGGGATAGTCTGGGGTACAGCAGAGGGGATATTCTGGGGTAGAGCAGAGGGGATATTCTGGGGTAGACCAGAGGGGATATTCTGGGGTACAGCAGAGGGGATATTCTGGGGTAGACCAGAGGGGATATTCTGGGGTAGAGCAGAGGGGATATTCTGGGGTAGAGCAGAGGGGATATTCTGGGGTAGAGCAGGGGGGGATATTCTGGGGAAGACCAGAAGGGATATTCTGGGGTAGAGCAGAAGGGATATTTTGGGGTAGAGCAGAGGGGATATTCTGGGGAACAGCAGGGAGGATAATCTGGGGTAGAGCAGAGGGGATATTCTTGGGTAGAGCAGATGGGATATTCTGGGGTAGAGCAGAGGGGATATTCTGGGGTACAGCAGAGGGGATATTCTGAGGTAGAGCAGAGGGGAAATTCTGGGGTAGAGTAGAGGGGATATTCTGGGGTAGAGCAGAGGAGGTATTCTGGGGTAGAGCAGAGGGGGTATTCTGGGGTAGACCAGAAGGGATATTCTGGGGTAGACCAGAGGGGATATTCTGGGGTAGAGCAGAGGGGATATTCTGGGTTACAGCAGAGGGGATATTCTGGGGTAGAGCAGAGGGTACATTCTGGGGTAGACCAGAGGGAACATTCTGGGGTACAGCAGAGGGGATATTCTGGGGTAGAGCAGAGGGGAAATTCTGGGGTAGAGCAGAGGGGATATTCTGGGGAAGAGCAGAGGGGATATTCTGGGGTAGAGCAGAGGGGAAATTCTGGGGTAGAGCAGAGGGGATATTCTGGGGTAGAGCAGAGGGGATATTCTGGGGAAGAGCAGAGGGGATATTCTGGGGAAGAGCAGAGGGGATATTCTTGGGTAGAGCAGAGGGGATATTCTGGGGTACAGCAGAGGGGATATTCTGGGGTAGAGCAGAGGGGATATTCTGGGGTAGACCAGAGGGGATATTCTGGGGTAGAGCAGATGGGATATTCTGGGGTAGAGCAGAGCGGATATTCTGGGGTAGAGCAGGGGGGGGAGATTCTGGGGAAGACCAGAAGGGATATTCTGGGGTAGAGCAGAGGGGATATTCTGGGGTAGAGCAGAGGGGATATTCTGGGGTACAGCAGAGGGGATATTCTGAGGTAGAGCAGAGGGGAAATTCTGGGGTAGAGCAGAGGGGATATTCTGGGGTAGAGCAGAGGAGATATTCTGGGGTAGAGCAGAGGGGATATTCTGGGGTAGACCAGAAGGGATATTCTGGGGTAGACCAGAGGGGATATTATGGGGTAGAGCAGAGGGGATATTCTGGGGTAGAGCAGAGGGTATATTCTGGGGTAGACTAGAGGGGATATTCTGGGGTACAGCAGAGGGGATATTCTGGGGTAGACCAGAGGGGATATTCTGGGGTAGAGCAGAGGGGATATTCTGGGGTAGAGCAGAGGGGATATTCTGGGGTAGAGCAGAGGGGATATTCTGGGGAAGAGCAGAGGGGATATTCTGGGGTAGAGCAGAGGGGATATTCTGGGGTACAGCAGAGGGGATATTCTGGGGTAGAGCAGAGGGGATATTCTGGGGTAGAGCAGAAGGGATATTTTGGGGTAGAGCAGAGGGGATATTCTGGGGTACAGCAGGGAGGATAATCTGGGGTAGAGCAGAGGGGATATTCTTGGGTAGAGCAGAGGGGTTATTCTGGGGTAGAGCAGAGGGGATATTCTGGGGTACAGCAGAGGGGATATTCTGAGGTAGAGCAGAGGGGAAATTCTGGGGTAGAGCAGAGGGGATATTCTGGGGTAGAGCAGAGGAGATATTCTGGGGTAGAGCAGAGGGGATATTCTGGGGTAGACCAGAAGGGATATTCTGGGGTAGACCAGAGGGGATATTATGGGGTAGAGCAGAGGGGATATTCTGGGGTAGAGCAGAGGGTATATTCTGGGGTAGACTAGAGGGGATATTCTGGGGTACAGCAGAGGGGATATTCTGGGGTAGACCAGAGGGGATATTCTGGGGTAGAGCAGAGGGGATATTCTGGGGTAGAGCAGAGGGGATATTCTGGGGTAGAGCAGAGGGGATATTCTGGGGAAGAGCAGAGGGGATATTCTGGGGTAGAGCAGAGGGGATATTCTGGGGTACAGCAGAGGGGATATTCTGGGGTAGAGCAGAGGGGATATTCTGGGGTAGACCAGAGGGGATATTCTGGGGTAGGGCAGATGGGATATTCTGGGGTAGAGCAGAGCGGATATTCTGGGGTAGAGCAGGGGGGGATATTCTGGGGAAGACCAGAAGGGATATTCTGGGGTAGAGCAGAAGGGATATTCTGGGGTAGAGCAGAGGGGATATTCTGGGGTACAGCAGGGAGGATAATTTGGGGTAGAGCAGAGGGGATATTCTGGGGTTGAGCAGAGGGGATATTCTGGGGTAGAGCAGAGGGGATATTCTGGGGTACAGAAGAGGGGATATTCTGGGGTAGAGCAGAGGGGATATTCTGGGCTAGACCAGAGGGGATATTCTGGGCTAGACCAGAGGGGATATTCTGGGGTAGAGCAGAGGGGATATTCTGGGGTAGACCAGAAGGGATATTCTGGGGTAGAGCAGAAGGGATATTTTGGGGTAGAGCAGAGGGGATATTCTGGGGAACAGCAGGGAGGATAATCTGGGGTAGAGCAGAGGGGATATTCTTGGGTAGAGCAGAAGGGATATTCTGGGGTAGAGCAGAGGGGATATTCTGGGGTACAGCAGAGGGGATATTCTGAGGTAGAGCAGAGGGGAAATTCTGGGGTAGAGTAGAGGGGATATTCTGGGGTAGAGCAGAGGAGGTATTCTGGGGTAGAGCAGAGGGGGTATTCTGGGGTAGACCAGAAGGGATATTCTGGGGTAGACCAGAGGGGATATTCTGGGGTAGAGCAGAGGGGATATTCTGGGTTACAGCAGAGGGGATATTCTGGGGTAGAGCAGAGGGTACATTCTGGGGTAGACCAGAGGGAACATTCTGGGGAAGAGCAGAGGGGATATTCTGGGGTAGAGCAGAGGGGAAATTCTGGAGTAGAGCAGAGGGGATATTCTGGGGTAGAGCAGAGGGGATATTCTGGGGAAGAGCAGAGGGGATATTCTGGGGAAGAGCAGAGGGGATATTCTTGGGTAGAGCAGAGGGGATATTCTGGGGTACAGCAGAGGGGATATTCTGGGGTAGAGCAGAGGGGATATTCTGGGGTAGACCAGAGGGGATATTCTGGGGTAGAGCAGATGGGATATTCTGGGGTAGAGCAGAGCGGATATTCTGGGGTAGAGCAGGGGGGGGAGATTCTGGGGAAGACCAGAAGGGATATTCTGGGGTAGAGCAGAAGGGATATTCTGGGGTAGAGCAGAGGGGATATTCTGGGGTAGAGCAGAGGGGATATTCTGGGGAAGAGCAGAGGGGATATTCTGGGGTAGAGCAGAGGGGATATTCTGGGGTACAGCAGAGGGAATATTCTGGGGTAGAGCAGAGGGGATATTCTGGGGTAGACCAGAGGGGATATTCTGGGGTAGGGCAGAGGGGATATTCTAGGGTAGACCAGAGGGGATATTCTGGGGTAGAGCAGAGGGGATATTCTGGGGGACAGCAGAGGGGATATTCTGGGGTAGACCAGAGGGGATATTCTAGGGTAGAACAGAGAGGATATTCTGGGGTAGACCAGCAGGGATATACTGGGGTAGAGAAGGGGGATATTCTGGGGTAGAGCAGAGGGGATATTCTGTGGTAGACCATAGGGGATATTCTGGGGTAGAGCAGAGGGGATATTCTGGGGTAGACCAGAGGGGATATTCTGGGGTAGATCAGAGGGGATATTCTAGGGTAGACCAGAGGGGATATTCTGGCGTAGACCAGATGGGATATTCTGTGGTAGAACAGAGAGGATATTCTGGGGTAGACCAGAGGGGATATTCTGGGGTAGAGCAGAGGGGATATTCTGGGGTAGACCAGAGGGGATATTCTAGGGTAGACCAGAGGGGATATTCTGGGGTAGAGCAGAAGGGATATTCTGGGGTAGAGCAGAGGGGATATTCTGGGGTAGAACAGGAGGGATATTCTGGGGTAGAGCAGAGGGGATATTCTGGGGTAGAGCAGAGGGGATATTCTGGGGTAGAGCAGAGGGGATATTCTGGGGTAGACCAGAGGGGATATTCTGGGGTAGAGCAGATGGGATATTCTGGGGTAGAGCAGAGCGGATATTCTGGGGAGAGCAGGGGGGGATATTCTGGGGAAGACCAGAAGGGATATTCTGGGGTAGAGCAGAAGGGATATTCTGGGGTAGAGCAGAGGGGATATTCTGGGGTACAGCAGGGAGGATAATTTGGGGTAGAGCAGAGGGGATATTCTGGGGTTGAGCAGAGGGGATATTCTGGGGTAGAGCAGAGGGGATATTCTAGGGTACAGCAGAGGGGATATTCTGGGGTAGAGCAGAGGGGATATTCTGGGCTAGACCAGAGGGGATATTCTGGGCTAGACCAGAGGGGATATTCTGGGGTAGAGCAGAGGGGATATTCTGGGGTAGACCAGAAGGGATATTCTGGGGTAGAGCAGAGGGGATATTATGGGGTAGAGCAGAGGGGATATTCTGGGGTAGAGCAGAGGGGATATTCTGGGGGACAGCAGAGGGGATATTCTGGGGTAGACCAGAGGGGATATTCTAGGGTAGAACAGAGAGGATATTCTGGGGTAGACCAGCAGGGATATACTGGGGTAGAGAAGGGGGATATTCTGGGGTAGAGCAGAGGGGATATTCTGTGGTAGACCATAGGGGATATTCTGGGGTAGAGCAGAGGGGATATTCTGGGGTAGACCAGAGGGGATATTCTGGGGTAGATCAGAGGGGATATTCTGGGGTAGAGCAGAAGGGATATTCTGGGGTAGAGCAGATGGGATATTCTGGGGTAGAGCAGAGGGGATATTCTGGGGTACAGCAGGGAGGATAATTTGGCGTAGAGCAGAAGGGATATTCTGGGGTTGAGCAGAGGGGATATTCTGGGGTAGAGCAGAGGGGATATTCTGGGGTACAGAAGAGGGGATATTCTGGGGTAGAGCAGAGGGGATATTCTGGGCTAGACCAGAGGGGATATTCTGGGCTAGACCAGAGGGGATATTCTGGGGTAGAGCAGAGGGGATATTCTGGGGTAGACCAGAAGGGATATTCTGGGGTAGAGCAGAGGGGATATTATGGGGTAGAGCAGGTGGGATATTCTGGGGTAGAGCAGAGGGGATATTCTGGGGGACAGCAGAGGGGATATTCTGGGGTAGACTAGAGGGGATATTCTAGGGTAGAACAGAGAGGATATTCTGGGGTAGACCAGCAGGGATATACTGAGGTAGACCAGAGGGGATATTCTGTGGTAGACTATAGGGGATATTCTGGGGTAGAGCAGAGGGGATATTCTGGGGTAGACCAGAGGGGATATTCTGGGGTAGATCAGAGGGGATATTCTAGGGTAGACCAGAGGGGATATTCTGGGGTAGAGCAGAGGGGAAATTCTGGGGTAGAGCAGAGGGGATATTCTGGGGGACAGCAGAGGGGATATTCTGGGGTAGACCAGAGGGGATATTCTAGGGTAGAACAGAGAGGATATTCTGGGGTAGACCAGCAGGGATATACTGGGGTAGAGATGGGGGATATTCTGGGGTAGAGCAGGGGGGATATTCTGTGGTAGACCATAGGGGATATTCTGGGGTAGAGCAGAGGGGATATTCTGGGGTAGACCAGAGGGGATATTCTGGGGTAGATCAGAGGGGATATTCTAGGGTAGACCAGAGGGGATATTCTGGCGTAGACCAGATGGGATATTCTGTGGTAGAACAGAGAGGATATTCTGGGGTAGACCAGAGGGGATATTCTGGGGTAGAGCAGAGGGGATATTCTGGGGTAGACCAGATGGGATATTCTGGGGTAGAGCAGAGGGGATATTCTGGGGTACGGCAGAGGGGATGTTCTGGGGTAGAGCAGGGGGGACATTCTGGGGTAGAGCAGGGGGGATATTCTGGGGTAGAGCAGGGGGGATATTCTGGGGTAGACCAGCGGGGATATTCTGGGGTAGAGAAGGGGGGATATTCTGGGGTAGACCATAGGGGATATTCTGGAGTAGAGCGGAGGGGATATTCTGGGGTCGACCAGAGGGGATATTCGGGGGTACAGCAGAGGGGATATTCTGGGGTAGACCAGAGGGGATATTCTGGGGTAGAGCAGAGGGGGTATTCTGGGGTAGAGCAGAGGGGATATTCTGGGGTACAGCAGAGGGGCTATTCGGGGGTACAGCAGAGGGGATATTCTGGGGTAGACCAGAGGGGATATTCTGGGGTAGACCATAGGGGATATTCTGGGGTAGACCAGAGGGGATATTCTGGGGTAGAGCAGAGGGGATATTCTGGGGTACAGCAGAGGGGATATTCTGGGGTAGAGCAGAGTGTATATTCTGGGGTAGACCAGAGGGGATATTCTGGGGTACAGCAGAGGGGATATTCTGGGGTAGACCAGAGGGGATATTCTGGGGTAGAGCAGAGGGGATATTCTGGGGTAGAGCAGCGGGGATATTCGGGGGTAGAGCAGAGGGGATATTCTGGGGAAGAGCAGAGGGGATCTTCTGGGGTAGAGCAGAGGGGATATTCTGGGGTACAGCAGAGGGGATATTCTGGGGTAGAGCAGAGGGAATATTCTGGGGTAGACCAGAGGGGATATTCTGGGGTAGGGCAGATGGGATATTCTGGGGTAGAGCAGAGCGGATATTCTGGGGTAGAGCAGGGGGGGATATTCTGGGGAAGACCAGAAGGGATATTCTGGGGTAGAGCAGAAGGGATGTTCTGGGGTAGAGCAGAAGGGATGTTCTGGGGTAGAGCAGAGGGGATATTCTGGGGTAGAACAGGAGGGATATTCTGGGGTAGAGCAGAGGGGATATTCTGGGGTAGAGCAGAGGGGATATTCTGGGGTAGAGCAGAGGGGATATTCTGGGGCAGAGCAGAGCGGATATTCTGGGGTAGAGCAGGGGGGGATATTCTGGGGAAGACCAGAAGGGATATTCTGGGGTAGAGCAGAGGGAATATTCTGGGGTAGAGCAGAGGGGATATTCTGGGGTACAGCAGGGAGGATAATTTGGGGTAGAGCAGAGGGGATATTCTGGGGTAGAGCAGGGGGGGATATTCTGGGGAAGACCAGAAGGGATATTCTGGGGTAGAGCAGAAGGGATATTCTGGGGTAGAGCAGAGGGGATATTCTGGGGTACAGCAGGGAGGATAATTTGGGGTAGAGCAGAGGGGATATTCTGCTGTTAGGCAGAGGGGATATTCTGGGGTAGAGCAGAGGGGATATTCTGGGGTACAGCAGAGGGGATATTCTGGGGTAGAGCAGAGGGGATATTCTGGGCTAGACCAGAGGGGATATTCTGGGGTAGAGCAGAGGGGATATTCTGGGGTACAGCAGAGGGGATATTCTTGGGTAGAGCAGGGGGGATATTCTTGGGTAGAGCAGAGGGGGTATTCTGGGGTAGATTAGAGGGGATAGTCTGGGGTACAGCAGAGGGGATATTCTGGGGTAGAGGAGAGTGGATATTCTGGGGTAGAACAGAGGGGATATTCTGGGGTAGAGCAGGGGGGATATTCTGGGGTAGAGCAGGGGGGATATTCTGGGGTAGAGCAGAGGGGATATTCTGGGGTAGAGCAGAGGGGATATTCTGGGGTACAGCAGAGGGGATATTCTGGGGTAGAGCAGAGGGGATATTCTGGGGTAGAGCAGAGGGGATATTCTGGGGTAGAGCAGAGGGGATATTCTGGGGAAGAGCAGAGGGGATATTCTGGGGTAGAGCAGAGGGGATATTCTGGGGTAGAGCAGAGGGGATATTCTGGGGAAGAGCAGAGGGGATATTCTGGGGTAGAGCAGAGGGGAAATTCTGGGGTAGAGCAGAGGGGATATTCTGGGGGACAGCAGAGGGGATATTCTGGGGTAGACCAGAGGGGATATTCTAGGGTAGAACAGAGAGGATATTCTGGGGTAGACCAGCAGGGATATACTGGGGTAGAGAAGGGGGATATTCTGGGGTAGAGCAGGGGGGATATTCTGTGGTAGACCATAGGGGATATTCTGGGGTAGAGCAGAGGGGATATTCTGGGGTAGACCAGAGGGGATATTCTGGGGTAGATCAGAGGGGATATTCTAGGGTAGACCAGAGGGGATATTCTGGCGTAGACCAGATGGGATATTCTGTGGTAGAACAGAGAGGATATTCTGGGGTAGACCAGAGGGGATATTCTGGGGTAGAGCAGAGGGGATATTCTGGGGTAGACCAGATGGGATATTCTGGGGTAGAGCAGAGGGGATATTCTGGGGTACGGCAGAGGGGATGTTCTGGGGTAGAGCAGGGGGGACATTCTGGGGTAGAGCAGGGGGGATATTCTGGGGTAGAGCAGGGGGGATATTCTGGGGTAGACCAGCGGGGATATTCTGGGGTAGAGAAGGGGGGATATTCTGGGGTAGACCATAGGGGATATTCTGGAGTAGAGCGGAGGGGATATTCTGGGGTCGACCAGAGGGGATATTCGGGGGTACAGCAGAGGGGATATTCTGGGGTAGACCAGAGGGGATATTCTGGGGTAGAGCAGAGGGGGTATTCTGGGGTAGAGCAGAGGGGATATTCTGGGGTACAGCAGAGGGGATATTCGGGGGTACAGCAGAGGGGATATTCTGGGGTAGACCAGAGGGGATATTCTGGGGTAGACCATAGGGGATATTCTGGGGTAGACCAGAGGGGATATTCTGGGGTAGAGCAGAGGGGATATTCTGGGGTACAGCAGAGGGGATATTCTGGGGTAGAGCAGAGTGTATATTCTGGGGTAGACCAGAGGGGATATTCTGGGGTACAGCAGAGGGGATATTCTGGGGTAGACCAGAGGGGATATTCTGGGGTAGAGCAGAGGGGATATTCTGGGGTAGAGCAGAGGGGATATTCTGGGGTAGAGCAGAGGGGATATTCTGGGGAAGAGCAGAGGGGATATTCTGGGGTAGAGCAGAGGGGATATTCTGGGGTACAGCAGAGGGGATATTCTGGGGTAGAGCAGAGGGAATATTCTGGGGTAGACCAGAGGGGATATTCTGGGGTAGGGCAGATGGGATATTCTGGGGTAGAGCAGAGCGGATATTCTGGGGTAGAGCAGGGGGGGATATTCTGGGGAAGACCAGAAGGGATATTCTGGGGTAGAGCAGAAGGGATGTTCTGGGGTAGAGCAGAGGGGATATTCTGGGGTAGAACAGGAGGGATATTCTGGGGTAGAGCAGAGGGGATATTCTGGGGTAGAGCAGAGGGGATATTCTGGGGTAGAGCAGATGGGATATTCTGGGGCAGAGCAGCGCGGATATTCTGGGGTAGAGCAGGGGGGGATATTCTGGGGAAGACCAGAAGGGATATTCTGGGGTAGAGCAGAAGGGATATTCTGGGGTAGAGCAGAGGGGATATTCTGGGGTACAGCAGGGAGGATAATTTGGGGTAGAGCAGAGGGGATATTCTGGGGTAGAGCAGGGGGGGATATTCTGGGGAAGACCAGAAGGGATATTCTGGGGTAGAGCAGAAGGGATATTCTGGGGTAGAGCAGAGGGGATATTCTGGGGTACAGCAGGGAGGATAATTTGGGGTAGAGCAGAGGGGATATTCTGGGGTTGAGCAGAGGGGATATTCTGGGGTAGAGCAGAGGGGATATTCTGGGGTACAGCAGAGGGGATATTCTGGGGTAGAGCAGAGGGGATATTCTGGGCTAGACCAGAGGGGATATTCTGGGGTAGAGCAGAGGGGATATTCTGGGGTACAGCAGAGGGGATATTCTAGGGTAGAGCAGGGGGGATATTCTTGGGTAGAGCAGCGGGGGTATTCTGGGGTAGATTAGAGGGGATAGTCTGGGGTACAGCAGAGGGGATATTCTGGGGTAGAGGAGAGTGGATATTCTGGGGTAGAACAGAGGGGATATTCTGGGGTAGAGCAGGGGGGATATTCTGGGGTAGAGCAGGGGGGATATTCTGGGGTAGAGCAGAGGGGATATTCTGGGGTAGAGCAGAGGGGATATTCTGGGGTACAGCAGAGGGGATATTCTGGGGTAGAGCAGAGGGGATATTCTGGGGTAGAGCAGAGGGGATATTCTGGGGTAGAGCAGAGGGGATATTCTGGGGTAGAGCAGAGGGGATATTCTGGGGTACAGCAGAGGGGATATTCTGGGGTAGAGCAGAGGGGATATTCTGGGCTAGACCAGAGGGGATATTCTGGGGTAGAGCAGAGGGGATATTCTGGGGTACAGCAGAGGGGATATTCTAGGGTAGAGCAGGGGGGATATTCTTGGGTAGAGCAGAGGGGGTATTCTGGGGTAGATTAGAGGGGATAGTCTGGGGTACAGCAGAGGGGATATTCTGGGGTAGAGGAGAGTGGATATTCTGGGGTAGAACAGAGGGGATATTCTGGGGTAGAGCAGGGGGGATATTCTGGGGTAGAGCAGGGGGGATATTCTGGGGTAGAGCAGAGGGGATATTCTGGGGTAGAGCAGAGGGGATATTCTGGGGTACAGCAGAGGGGATATTCTGGGGTAGAGCAGAGGGGATATTCTGGGGTAGAGCAGAGGGGATATTCTGGGGTAGAGCAGAGGGGATATTCTGGGGAAGAGCAGAGGGGATATTCTGGGGTAGAGCAGAGGGGATATTCTGGGGTAGAGCAGAGGGGATATTCTGGGGAAGAGCAGAGGGGATATTCTGGGGTAGAGCAGAGGGGATAGTCTGGGGTACAGCAGAGGGGATATTCTGGGGTAGAGCAGAGGGGATATTCTGGGGTAGAGCAGATGGGATATTCTGGGGTAGAGCAGAGCGGATATTCTGGGGTAGAGCAGGGGGGGGGGATATTCTGGGGAAGACCAGAAGGGATATTCTGGGGTAGAGCAGAAGGGATATTCTGGGGTAGAGCAGAGGGGATATTCTGGGGTTGAGCAGAAGGGATATTCTGGGGTAGAGCAGAGGGGATATTCTGGGGTACAGCAGAGGGGATATTCTGGGGTAGAGCAGAGGGGATATTCTGGGCTAGACCAGAGGGGATATTCTGGGGTAGAGCAGAGGGGAGATTCTGGGGTAGACCAGAGGGGATACTCTGGGGTAGAGGAGACGGGATATACTGGGGTAGAACAGAGGGGAAATTCTGGGGTAGAGCAGGGGGGATATTCTGGGGTAGAGCAGGGGGGATATTCTGGGGTAGAGCAGAGGGGATATTCTGGGGTAGAGCAGAGGGGATATTCTGGGGTACAGCACAGGGGATATTCTGGGGTAGAGCAGAGGGGATATTCTGGGCTAGACCAGAGGGGATATTCTGGGGTAGAGCAGAGGGGATATTCTGGGGTACAGCAGAGGGGATATTCTAGGGTAGAGCAGGGGGGATATTCTTGGGTAGAGCAGAGGGGGTATTCTGGGGTAGATTAGAGGGGATAGTCTGGGGTACAGCAGAGGGGATATTCTGGGGTAGAGGAGAGTGGATATTCTGGGGTAGAACAGAGGGGATATTCTGGGGTAGAGCAGGGGGGATATTCTGGGGTAGAGCAGGGGGGATATTCTGGGGTAGAGCAGAGGGGATATTCTGGGGTAGAGCAGAGGGGATATTCTGGGGTACAGCAGAGGGGATATTCTGGGGTAGAGCAGAGGGGATATTCTGGGGTAGACCAGAGGGGATATTCTGGGGTAGAGCAGATGGGATATTCTGGGGTAGAGCAGAGCGGATATTCTGGGGTAGAGCAGGGGGGGGGATATTCTGGGGAAGACCAGAGGGGATATTCTGGGGTACAGCAGAGGGGATATTCTGGGGTAGACCAGAGGGGATATTCTGGGGTAGAGCAGAGGGGATATTCTGGGGTAGAGCAGAGGGGATATTCTGGGGTAGAGCAGAGGGGATATTCTGGGGAAGAGCAGAGGGGATATTCTGGGGTAGAGCAGAGGGGATATTCTGGGGTACAGCAGAGGGGATATTCTGGGGTAGAGCAGAGGGAATATTCTGGGGTAGACCAGAGGGGATATTCTGGGGTAGGGAAGATGGGATATTCTGGGGTAGAGCAGAGCGGATATTCTGGGGTAGAGCAGAAGGGATGTTCTGGGGTAGAGCAGAGGGGATATTCTGGGGTAGAACAGGAGGGATATTCTGGGGTAGAGCAGAGGGGATATTCTGGGGTAGAGCAGAGGGGATATTCTGGGGTAGAGCAGATGGGATATTCTGGGGCAGAGCAGAGCGGATATTCTGGGGTAGAGCAGGGGGGGATATTCTGGGGAAGACCAGAAGGGATATTCTGGGGTAGAGCAGAAGGGATATTCTGGGGTAGAGCAGAGGGGATATTCTGGGGTACAGCAGGGAGGATAATTTGGGGTAGAGCAGAGGGGATATTCTGGGGTAGAGCAGGGGGGGATATTCTGGGGAAGACCAGAAGGGATATTCTGGGGTAGAGCAGAAGGGATATTCTGGGGTAGAGCAGAGGGGATATTCTGGGGTACAGCAGGGAGGATAATTTGGGGTAGAGCAGAGGGGATATTCTGGGGTTGAGCAGAGGGGATATTCTGGGGTAGAGCAGAGGGGATATTCTGGGGTACAGCAGAGGGGATATTCTGGGGTAGAGCAGAGGGGATATTCTGGGCTAGACCAGAGGGGATATTCTGGGGTAGAGCAGAGGGGATATTCTGGGGTAGAGCAGAGGGGGTATTCTGGGGTAGATTAGAGGGGATAGTCTGGGGTACAGCAGAGGGGATATTCTGGGGTAGGGGAGAGTGGATATTCTGGGGTAGAACAGAGGGGATATTCTGGGGTAGAGCAGGGGGGATATTCTGGGGTAGAGCAGGGGGGATATTCTGGGGTAGAGCAGAGGGGATATTCTGGGGTAGAGCAGAGGGGATATTCTGGGGTACAGCAGAGGGGATATTCTGGGGTAGAGCAGAGGGGATATTCTGGGGTAGAGCAGAGGGGATATTCTGGGGTAGAGCAGAGGGGATATTCTGGGGAAGAGCAGAGGGGATATTCTGGGGTAGAGCAGAGGGGATATTCTGGGGTAGAGCAGAGGGGATATTCTGGGGAAGAGCAGAGGGGATATTCTGGGGTAGAGCAGAGGGATAGTCTGGGGTACAGCAGAGGGGATATTCTGGGGTAGAGCAGAGGGGATATTCTGGGGTAGACCAGAGGGGATATTCTGGGGTAGAGCAGATGGGATATTCTGGGGTAGAGCAGAGCGGATATTCTGGGGTAGAGCAGGGGGGGGGACATTCTGGGGAAGACCAGATGGGATATTCTGGGGTAGAGCAGAAGGGATATTCTGGGGTAGAGCAGAGGGGATATTCTGGGGTTGAGCAGAGGGGATATTCTGGGGTAGAGCAGAGGGGATATTCTGGGGTACAGCAGAGGGGATATTCTGGGGTAGAGCAGAGGGGATATTCTGGGCTAGACCAGAGGGGATATTCTGGGGTAGAGCAGAGGGGAGATTCTGGGGTAGACCAGAGGGGATACTCTGGGGTAGAGGAGACGGGATATACTGGGGTAGAACAGAGGGGAAATTCTGGGGTAGAGCAGGGGGGATATTCTGGGGTAGAGCAGGGGGGATATTCTGGGGTAGAGCAGAGGGGATATTCTGGGGTAGAGCAGAGGGGATATTCTGGGGTACAGCAGAGGGAATATTCTGGGGTAGACCAGAGGGGATATTCTGGGGTAGACCAGATGGGATATTCTGGGGTAGAGCAGAAGGGATATTTTGGGGTAGAGCAGAGGGGATATTATGGGGTACAGCAGGGAGGATAATCTGGGGTAGAGCAGAGGGGATATTCTTTGGTAGAGCAGAGGGGATATTCTGGGGTAGAGCAGAGGGGATATTCTGGGGTACAGCAGAGGGGATATTCTGGGGTAGAGCAGGGGGGATATTCTGGGGTAGAGCAGGGGGGATATTCTGGGGTAGAGCAGAGGGGATATTCTGGGGTAGAGCAGAGGGGATATTCTGGGGTACAGCAGAGGGGATATTCTGGGGTAGAGAAGGGGGGATATTCTGGGGTAGACCATAGGGGATATTCTGGGGTAGGTAGAGCAGAGGGGATATTCTGGGGTCGACCAGAGGGGATATTCTAGGGTAGACCAGAGGGGATATTCTGAGGTAGACCAGATGGGATATTCTGTGGTAGAACAGAGAGGATATTCTGGGGTAGAGCAGAGGGGATATTCTGGGGTAGACCAGAGGGGATATTCTGGGGTAGAGCAGTGGGGATATTCTGGGGTAGACCAGAGGGGATATTCTGGGGTACAGCAGAGGGGGATATTCTGGGGTAGAGCAGAGGGGATATTCTGGGGTACAGCAGAGGGGATATTCTGGGGTAGAGCAGGGGGGATATTCTTGGGTAGAGCAGAGGGGGTATTCTGGGGTAGATTAGAGGGGATAGTCTGGGGTACAGCAGAGGGGATATTCTGGGGTACAGCAGAGGGGATATTATGGGGTACAGCAGAGGGGATATTCTGGGGTAGACCAGAGGGGATACTCTGGGGTAGAGGGGATATTCTGGGGTAGAACAGAGGGGATATTCTGGGGTAGAGCAGGTGGGATATTCTGGGGTAGAGCAGAGGGGATATTCTGGGGTAGAGCAGAGGGGATATTCTGGGGTACAGCAGAGGGGATATTCTGGGGTAGAGCAGAGGGGATATTCTGGGGTAGACCAGAGGGGATATTCTGGGGTAGACCAGATGGGATATTCTGGGGTAGAGCAGAGGGGATATTCTGGGGTAGAGCAGGGGGGGATATTCTTGGGTAGAGCAGAGGGGATATTCTGGGGTAGAGCAGAGGGGATATTCTGGGGTACAGCAGAGGGGATATTCTGAGGTAGAGCAGAGGGGAAATTCTGGGGTAGAGCAGAGGGGATATTCTGGGGTAGAGCAGAGGAGATATTCTGGGGTAGAGCAGAGGGGGTATTCTGGGGTAGACCAGAAGGGATATTCTGGGGTAGACCAGAGGGGATATTCTGGGGTAGAGCAGAGGGGATATTCTGGGGTACAGCAGAGGGGATATTCTGGGGTAGAGCAGAGGGTACATTCTGGGGTAGACCAGAGGGGACATTCTGGGGTACAGCAGAGGGGATATTCTGGGGTAGACCAGAGGGGATATTCTGGGGTAGAGCAGAGGGGATATTCTGGGGTAGAGCAGAGGGGATATTCTGGGGTAGAACAGAGGGGATATTCTTGGGTAGAGCAGAGGGGATATTCTGGGGTACAGCAGAGGGGATATTCTGGGGTAGAGCAGAGGGGATATTCTGGGGTAGACCAGAGGGGATATTCTGGGGTAGAGCAGATGGGATATTCTGGGGTAGAGCAGAGCGGATATTCTGGGGTAGAGCAGGGGGGGGATATTCTGGGGAAGACCAGAAGGGATATTCTGGGGTACAGCAGAGGGGATATTCTGGGGTAGAGCAGAGGGGATATTCTGGGGTACAGCAGGGAGGATATTATGGGGAAGAGCAGAGGGGATATTCTGGGGTTGAGCAGAGGGGATATTCTGGGGTAGAGCAGAGGGGGTATTCTGGGGTAGATTAGAGGGGATAGTCTGGGGTACAGCAGAGGGGATATTCTGGGGTAGACCAGAGGGGATATTCTGGGGTAGAGGAGAGGGGATATTCTGAGGTAGAATAGAGGGGATATTCTGGGGTAGAGCAGGGGAGATATTCTGGGGTAGAGCAGGGGGGATATGCTGGGGTAGAGCAGAGGGGATATTCTGGGGTAGAGCAGAGGGGATATTCTGGGGTACAGCAGAGGGGATATTCTGGGGTAGAGCAGAGGGGATATTCTGGGGTAGACCAGAGGGGATATTCTGGGGTAGAGCAGAGGGGATATTCTGGGGTAGATTAGGGGGGGGGATATTCGGGGAAGACCAGAAGGGATATTCTGGGGTAGAGCAGAAGGGATATTTTGGGGTAGAGCAGGGGGGATATTCTTGGGTAGGGTAGAGGGGGTATTCTGGGGTAGATTAGAGGGGATAGTCTGGGGTACAGCAGAGGGGATATTCTGGGGTAGACCAGAGGGGATACTCTGGGGTAGAGGAGACGGGATATACTGGGGTAGAACAGAGGGGATATTCTGGGGTAGAGCAGGGGGGATAATCTGGGGTAGAGCAGAGGGGATATTCTGGGGTAGAGCAGAGGGGATATTCTGGGGTACAGCAGAGGGGATATTCTGGGGTACAGCAGAGGGAATATTCTGGGGTAGACCAGAGGGGATATTCTGGGGTAGACCAGATGGGATATTCTGGGTTAGAGCAGAGGGGATATTCTGGGGTAGAGCAGGGGGGGGTATTCTGGGGAAGACCAGAAGGGATATTCTGGGGTAGAGCAGAAGGGATATTTTGGGGTAGAGCAGAGGGGATATTATGGGGTACAGCAGGGAGGATAATCTGGGGTAGAGCAGAGGGGATATTCTTTGGTAGAGCAGAGGGGATATTCTGGGGTAGAGCAGAGGGGATATTCTGGGGTACAGCAGAGGGGATATTCTGGGGTAGAGCAGAGGGGATATTCTGGGGTACAGCAGAGGGGATATTCTGGGGTAGAGAAGGGGGGATATTCTGGGGTAGACCATAGGGGATATTCTGGGGTAGGTAGAGCAGAGGGGATATTCTGGGGTAGACCAGAGGGGATATTCTAGGGTAGACCAGAGGGGATATTCTGAGGTAGACCAGATGGGATATTCTGTGGTAGAACAGAGAGGATATTCTGGGGTAGACCAGAGGGGATATTCTGGGGTAGAGCAGAGGGGATATTCTGGGGTAGACCAGTAGGGATATTCTGGGGTAGAGCAGAGGGGATATTCTGGGGTAGACCAGAGGGGATATTCTGGGGTAGAGAAGTGGGGATATTCTGGGGTAGACCAGAGGGGATATTCTGGGGTACAGCAGAGGGGGATATTCTGGGGTAGAGCAGAGGGGATATTCTGGGGTACAGCAGAGGGGATATTCTGGGGTAGAGCAGGGGGGATATTCTTGGGTAGAGCAGAGGGGGTATTCTGGGGTAGATTAGAGGGGATAGTCTGGGGTACAGCAGAGGGGATATTCTGGGGTACAGCAGAGGGGATATTATGGGGTACAGCAGAGGGGATATTCTGGGGTAGACCAGAGGGGATACTCTGGGGTAGAGGGGATATTCTGGGGTAGAACAGAGGGGATATTCTGGGGTAGAGCAGGTGGGATATTCTGGGGTAGAGCAGGGGGGATACTCTGGGGTAGAGCAGAGGGGATATTCTGGGGTACAGCAGAGGGGATATTCTGGGGTAGAGCAGAGGGGATATTCTGGGGTAGACCAGAGGGGATATTCTGGGGTAGACCAGATGGGATATTCTGGGGTAGAGCAGAGGGGATATTCTGGGGTAGAGCAGGGGGGGATATTCTTGGGTAGAGCAGAGGGGATATTCTGGGGTAGAGCAGAGGGGATATTCTGGGGTACAGCAGAGGGGATATTCTGAGGTAGAGCAGAGGGGAAATTCTGGGGTAGAGCAGAGGGGATATTCTGGGGTAGAGCAGAGGAGATATTCTGGGGTAGAGCAGAGGGGGTATTCTGGGGTAGACCAGAAGGGATATTCTGGGGTAGACCAGAGGGGATATTCTGGGGTAGAGTAGAGGGGATATTCTGGGGTACAGCAGAGGGGATATTCTGGGGTAGAGCAGAGGGTACATTCTGGGGTAGACCAGAGGGGACATTCTGGGGTACAGCAGAGGGGATATTCTGGGGTAGACCAGAGGGGATATTCTGGGGTAGAGCAGAGGGGATATTCTGGGGTAGAGCAGAGGGGATATTCTGGGGTAGAGCAGAGGGGATATTCTTGGGTAGAGCAGAGGGGATATTCTGGGGTACAGCAGAGGGGATATTCTGGGGTAGAGCAGAGGGGATATTCTGGGGTAGACCAGAGGGGATATTCTGGGGTAGAGCAGATGGGATATTCTGGGGTAGAGCAGAGGGGATATTCTGGGGTAGAGCAGGGGGGGATATTCTTGGGTAGAGCAGAGGGGATATTCTGGGGTAGAGCAGAGGGGATATTCTGGGGTACAGCAGAGGGGATATTCTGAGGTAGAGCAGAGGGGAAATTCTGGGGTAGAGCAGAGGGGATATTCTGGGGTAGAGCAGAGGAGATATTCTGGGGTAGAGCAGAGGGGGTATTCTGGGGTAGACCAGAAGGGATATTCTGGGGTAGACCAGAGGGGATATTCTGGGGTAGAGCAGAGGGGATATTCTGGGGTACAGCAGAGGGGATATTATGGGGTAGAGCAGAGGGTACATTCTGGGGTAGACCAGAGGGGACATTCTGGGGTACAGCAGAGGGGATATTCTGGGGTAGACCAGAGGGGATATTCTGGGGTAGAGCAGAGGGGATATTCTGGGGTAGAGCAGAGGGGATATTCTGGGGTAGAGCAGAGGGGATATTCTTGGGTAGAGCAGAGGGGATATTCTGGGGTACAGCAGAGGGGATATTCTGGGGTAGAGCAGAGGGGATATTCTGGGGTAGACCAGAGGGGATATTCTGGGGTAGAGCAGATGGGATATTCTGGGGTAGAGCAGAGCGGATATTCTGGGGTAGAGCAGGGGGGGGATATTCTGGGGAAGACCAGAAGGGATATTCTGGGGTACAGCAGAGGGGATATTCTGGGGTAGAGCAGAGGGGATATTCTGGGGTACAGCAGGGAGGATAATTTGGGGAAGAGCAGAGGGGATATTCTGGGGTTGAGCAGAGGGGATATTCTGGGGTAGAGCAGAGGGGGTATTCTGGGGTAGATTAGAGGGGATAGTCTGGGGTACAGCAGAGGGGATATTCTGGGGTAGACCAGAGGGGATACTCTGGGGTAGAGGAGAGGGGATATTCTGGGGTAGAACAGAGGGGATATTCTGGGGTAGAGCAGGGGAGATATTCTGGGGTAGAGCAGGGGGGATATGCTGGGGTAGAGCAGAGGGGATATTCTGGGGTAGAGCAGAGGGGATATTCTGGGGTAGAGCAGAGGGGATATTCTGGGGTAGAGCAGAGGGGATATTCTGGGGTAGATTAGGGGGGGGATATTCGGGGAAGACCAGAAGGGATATTCTGGGGTAGAGCAGAAGGGATATTTTGGGGTAGAGCAGGGGGGATATTCTTGGGTAGGGTAGAGGGGGTATTCTGGGGTAGATTAGAGGGGATAGTCTGGGGTACAGCAGAGGGGATATTCTGGGGTAGACCAGAGGGGATACTCTGGGGTAGAGGAGACGGGATATACTGGGGTAGAACAGAGGGGATATTCTGGGGTAGAGCAGGGGGGATAATCTGGGGTAGAGCAGAGGGGATATTCTGGGGTAGAGCAGAGGGGATATTCTGGGGTACAGCAGAGGGAATATTCTGGGGTAGACCAGAGGGGATATTCTGGGGTAGACCAGATGGGATATTCTGGGTTAGAGCAGAGGGGATATTCTGGGGTAGAGCAGGGGGGGGTATTCTGGGGAAGACCAGAAGGGATATTCTGGGGTAGAGCAGATGGGATATTGTGGGGTAGAGCAGAGGGGATATTATGGGGTACAGCAGGGAGGATAATCTGGGGTAGAGCAGAGGGGATATTCTTTGGTAGAGCAGAGGGGATATTCTGGGGTAGAGCAGAGGGGATATTCTGGGGTACAGCAGAGGGGATATTCTGGGGTAGAGCAGGGGGGATATTCTGGGGTAGAGCAGGGGGGATATTCTGGGGTAGAGCAGAGGGGATATTCTGGGGTAGAGCAGAGGGGATATTCTGGGGTACAGCAGAGGGGATATTCTGGGGTAGAGAAGGGGGGATATTCTGGGGTAGACCATAGGGGATATTCTGGGGTAGGTAGAGCAGAGGGGATATTCTGGGGTAGACCAGAGGGGATATTCTAGGGTAGACCAGAGGGGATATTCTGAGGTAGACCAGATGGGATATTCTGTGGTAGAACAGAGAGGATATTCTGGGGTAGACCAGAGGGGATATTCTGGGGTAGAGCAGAGGGGATATTCTGGGGTAGACCAGTAGGGATATTCTGGGGTAGAGCAGAGGGGATATTCTGGGGTAGACCAGAGGGGATATTCTGGGGTAGAGAAGTGGGGATATTCTGGGGTAGACCAGAGGGGATATTCTGGGGTACAGCAGAGGGGGATATTCTGGGGTAGAGCAGAGGGGATATTCTGGGGTACAGCAGAGGGGATATTCTGGGGTAGAGCAGGGGGGATATTCTTGGGTAGAGCAGAGGGGGTATTCTGGGGTAGATTAGAGGGGATAGTCTGGGGTACAGCAGAGGGGATATTCTGGGGTACAGCAGAGGGGATATTATGGGGTACAGCAGAGGGGATATTCTGGGGTAGACCAGAGGGGATACTCTGGGGTAGAGGGGATATTCTGGGGTAGAACAGAGGGGATATTCTGGGGTAGAGCAGGTGGGATATTCTGGGGTAGAGCAGGGGGGATACTCTGGGGTAGAGCAGAGGGGATATTCTGGGGTACAGCAGAGGGGATATTCTGGGGTAGAGCAGAGGGGATATTCTGGGGTAGACCAGAGGGGATATTCTGGGGTAGACCAGATGGGATATTCTGGGGTAGAGCAGAGGGGATATTCTGGGGTAGAGCAGGGGGGGATATTCTTGGGTAGAGCAGAGGGGATATTCTGGGGTAGAGCAGAGGGGATATTCTGGGGTACAGCAGAGGGGATATTCTGAGGTAGAGCAGAGGGGAAATTCTGGGGTAGAGCAGAGGGGATATTCTGGGGTAGAGCAGAGGAGATATTCTGGGGTAGAGCAGAGGGGGTATTCTGGGGTAGACCAGAAGGGATATTCTGGGGTAGACCAGAGGGGATATTCTGGGGTAGAGCAGAGGGGATATTCTGGGGTAGAGCAGAGGGGATATTCTGGGGTAGAGCAGAGGGGATATTCTGGGGTAGAGCAGAGGGGATATTCTGGGGTAGAGCAGAGGGGATATTCTGGGGTAGAGCAGAGGGGATATTCTTGGGTAGAGCAGAGGGGATATTCTGGGGTACAGCAGAGGGGATATTCTGGGGTAGAGCAGAGGGGATATTCTGGGGTAGACCAGAGGGGATATTCTGGGGTAGAGGAGAGGGGATATTCTGGGGTAGAACAGAGGGGATATTCTGGGGTAGAGCAGGGGAGATATTCTGGGGTAGAGCAGGGGGGATATGCTGGGGTAGAGCAGAGGGGATATTCTGGGGTAGAGCAGAGGGGATATTCTGGGGTAGAGCAGAGGGGATATTCTGGGGTAGAGCAGAGGGGATATTCTGGGGTAGATTAGGGGGGGGATATTCGGGGAAGACCAGAAGGGATATTCTGGGGTAGAGCAGAAGGGATATTTTGGGGTAGAGCAGGGGGGATATTCTTGGGTAGGGTAGAGGGGGTATTCTGGGGTAGATTAGAGGGGATAGTCTGGGGTACAGCAGAGGGGATATTCTGGGGTAGACCAGAGGGGATACTCTGGGGTAGAGGAGACGGGATATACTGGGGTAGAACAGAGGGGATATTCTGGGGTAGAGCAGGGGGGATAATCTGGGGTAGAGCAGAGGGGATATTCTGGGGTAGAGCTGAGGGGATATTCTGGGGTACAGCAGAGGGAATATTCTGGGGTAGACCAGAGGGGATATTCTGGGGTAGACCAGATGGGATATTCTGGGTTAGAGCAGAGGGGATATTCTGGGGTAGAGCAGGGGGGGGTATTCTGGGGAAGACCAGAAGGGATATTCTGGGGTAGAGCAGAAGGGATATTTTGGGGTAGAGCAGAGGGGATATTATGGGGTACAGCAGGGAGGATAATCTGGGGTAGAGCAGAGGGGATATTCTTTGGTAGAGCAGAGGGGATATTCTGGGGTAGAGCAGAGGGGATATTCTGGGGTACAGCAGAGGGGATATTCTGGGGTAGAGCAGGGGGGATATTCTGGGGTAGAGCAGGGGGGATATTCTGGGGTAGAGCAGAGGGGATATTCTGGGGTAGAGCAGAGGGGATATTCTGGGGTACAGCAGAGGGGATATTCTGGGGTAGAGAAGGGGGGATATTCTGGGGTAGACCATAGGGGATATTCTGGGGTAGGTAGAGCAGAGGGGATATTCTGGGGTAGACCAGAGGGGATATTCTAGGGTAGACCAGAGGGGATATTCTGAGGTAGACCAGATGGGATATTCTGTGGTAGAACAGAGAGGATATTCTGGGGTAGACCAGAGGGGATATTCTGGGGTAGAGCAGAGGGGATATTCTGGGGTAGACCAGTAGGGATATTCTGGGGTAGAGCAGAGGGGATATTCTGGGGTAGACCAGAGGGGATATTCTGGGGTAGAGAAGTGGGGATATTCTGGGGTAGACCAGAGGGGATATTCTGGGGTACAGCAGAGGGGGATATTCTGGGGTAGAGCAGAGGGGATATTCTGGGGTACAGCAGAGGGGATATTCTGGGGTAGAGCAGGGGGGATATTCTTGGGTAGAGCAGAGGGGGTATTCTGGGGTAGATTAGAGGGGATAGTCTGGGGTACAGCAGAGGGGATATTCTGGGGTACAGCAGAGGGGATATTATGGGGTACAGCAGAGGGGATATTCTGGGGTAGACCAGAGGGGATACTCTGGGGTAGAGGGGATATTCTGGGGTAGAACAGAGGGGATATTCTGGGGTAGAGCAGGTGGGATATTCTGGGGTAGAGCAGGGGGGATACTCTGGGGTAGAGCAGAGGGGATATTCTGGGGTACAGCAGAGGGGATATTCTGGGGTAGAGCAGAGGGGATATTCTGGGGTAGACCAGAGGGGATATTCTGGGGTAGACCAGATGGGATATTCTGGGGTAGAGCAGAGGGGATATTCTGGGGTAGAGCAGGGGGGGATATTCTTGGGTAGAGCAGAGGGGATATTCTGGGGTAGAGCAGAGGGGATATTCTGGGGTACAGCAGAGGGGATATTCTGAGGTAGAGCAGAGGGGAAATTCTGGGGTAGAGCAGAGGGGATATTCTGGGGTAGAGCAGAGGAGATATTCTGGGGTAGAGCAGAGGGGGTATTCTGGGGTAGACCAGAAGGGATATTCTGGGGTAGACCAGAGGGGATATTCTGGGGTAGAGCAGAGGGGATATTCTGGGGTACAGCAGAGGGGATATTCTGGGGTAGAGCAGAGGGGATATTCTGGGGTAGAGCAGAGGGGATATTCTGGGGTAGAGCAGAGGGGATATTCTGGGGTAGAGCAGAGGGGATATTCTTGGGTAGAGCAGAGGGGATATTATGGGGTACAGCAGAGGGGATATTCTGGGGTAGAGCAGAGGGGATATTCTGGGGTAGACCAGAGGGGATATTCTGGGGTAGAGCAGATGGGATATTCTGGGGTAGAGCAGAGCGGATATTCTGGGGTAGAGCAGGGGGGGGATATTCTGGGGTAGAGCAGAAGGGATATTCTGGGGTAGAGCAGAGGGGATATTCTGGGGTACAGCAGGGAGGATAATTTGGGGTAGAGCAGAGGGGATATTCTGGGGTTGAGCAGAGGGGATATTCTGGGGTAGAGCAGAGGGGGTATTCTGGGGTAGATTAGAGGGGATAGTCTGGGGTACAGCAGAGGGGATATTCTGGGGTAGACCAGAGGGGATACTCTGGGGTAGAGGAGAGGGGATATTCTGGGGTAGAACAGAGGGGATATTCTGGGGTAGAGCAGGGGAGATATTCTGGGGTAGAGCAGGGGGGATATGCTGGGGTAGAGCAGAGGGGATATTCTGGGGTACAGCAGAGGGGATATTCTGAGGTAGAGCAGAGGGGAAATTCTGGGGTAGAGCAGAGGGGATATTCTGGGGTAGAGCAGAGGAGATATTCTGGGGTAGAGCAGAGGGGGTATTCTGGGGTAGACCAGAAGGGATATTCTTGGGTAGAGCAGAGGGGCTATTCTGGGGTAGATTAGAGGGGATAGTCTGGGGTACAGCAGAGGGGATATTCTGGGGTAGACCAGAGGGGATACTCTGGGGTAGAGGAGAGGGGATATTCTGGGGTAGAACAGAGGGGATATTCTGGGGTAGAGCAGGGGAGATATTCTGGGGTAGAGCAGGGGGGATATGCTGGGGTAGAGCAGAGGGGATATTCTGGGGTACAGCAGAGGGGATATTCTGAGGTAGAACAGAGGGGAAATTCTGGGGTAGAGCAGAGGGGATATGCTGGGGTAGAGCAGAGGAGATATTCTGGGGTAGAGCAGAGGGGGTATTCTGGGGTAGACCAGAAGGGATATTCTGGGGTAGACCAGAGGGGATATTCTGGGGTAGAGCAGAGGGGATATTCTGGGGTACAGCAGAGGGGATATTCTGGGGTAGAGCAGAGGGTACATTCTGGGGTAGACCAGAGGGGACATTCTGGGGTACAGCAGAGGGGATATTCTGGGGTAGACCAGAGGGGATATTCTGGGGTAGAGCAGAGGGGATATTCTTGGGTAGAGCAGAGGGGATATTCTGGGGTACAGCAGAGGGGATATTCTGGGGTAGAGCAGAGGGGATATTCTGGGGTAGACCAGAGGGGATATTCTGGGGTAGAGCAGATGGGATATTCTGGGGTAGAGCAGAGCGGATATTCTGGGGTAGAGCAGAAGGGATATTCTGGGGTAGAGCAGAGGGGATATTCTGGGGTACAGCAGGGAGGATAATTTGGGGTAGAGCAGAGGGGATAGTCTGGGGTAGAGCAGAGGGGATATTCTGGGGTAGAGCAGAGGGGATATTCTTGGGTAGAGCAGAGGGGATATTCTGGGGTACAGCAGAGGGGATATTCTGGGGTAGAGCAGAGGGGATATTCTGGGGTAGACCAGAGGGGATATTCTGGGGTAGAGCAGATGGGATATTCTGGGGTAGAGCAGAGCGGATATTCTGGGGTAGAGCAGGGGGGGGGATATTCTGGGGTAGAGCAGAAGGGATATTCTGGGGTAGAGCAGAGGGGATATTCTGGGGTACAGCAGGGAGGATAATTTGGGGTAGAGCAGAGGGGATATTCTGGGGTTGAGCAGAGGGGATATTCTGGGGTAGAGCAGAGGGGGTATTCTGGGGTAGATTAGAGGGGATAGTCTGGGGTACAGCAGAGGGGATATTCTGGGGTAGACCAGAGGGGATACTCTGGGGTAGAGGAGAGGGGATATTCTGGGGTAGAACAGAGGGGATATTCTGGGGTAGAGCAGGGGAGATATTCTGGGGTAGAGCAGGGGGGATATGCTGGGGTAGAGCAGAGGGGATATTCTGGGGTAGAGCAGAGGGGATATTCTGGGGTACAGCAGAGGGGATATTCTGGGGTAGAGCAGAGGGGATATTCTGGGGTAGACCAGAGGGGATATTCTGGGGTAGAGCAGAGGGGATATTCTGGGGTAGATTAGGGGGGGGATATTCGGGGAAGACCAGAAGGGATATTCTGGGGTAGAGCAGAGGGGATATTCTGGGGTACAGCAGGGAGGATAATCTGGGGTAGAGCAGAGGGGATTTTCTTGGGTAGAGCAGAGGGGATATTCTGGGGTAGAGCAGAGGGGATATTCTGGGGTACAGCAGAGGTGATATTCTGAGGTAGAGCAGAGGGGAAATTCTGGGGTAGAGCAGAGGGGATATTCTGGGGTAGAGCAGAGGAGATATTCTGGGGTAGAGCAGAGGGGATATTCTGGGGTAGACCAGAAGGGATATTCTGGGGTAGACCAGAGGGGATATTATGGGGTAGAGCAGAGGGGATATTCTGGGGTAGAGCAGAGGGTATATTCTGGGGTAGACTAGAGGGGATATTCTGGGGTACAGCAGAGGGGATATTCTGGGGTAGACCAGAGGGGATATTCTGGGGTAGAGCAGAGGGGATATTCTGGGGTAGAGCAGAGGGGATATTCTGGGGTAGAGCAGAGGGGATATTCTGGGGAAGAGCAGAGGGGATATTCTGGGGTAGAGCAGAGGGGATATTCTGGGGTAGAACAGAAGGGATATTCTGGGGTAGAGCAGAGGGGATATTCTGGGGTAGAGCAGAGGGGATATTCTGGGGTAGATCAGAGGGGATATTCTAGGGTAGACCAGAGGGGATATTCTGGCGTAGACCAGATGGGATATTCTGTGGTAGAACAGAGAGGATATTCTGGGGTAGACCAGAGGGGATATTCTGGGGTAGAGCAGAGGGGATATTCTGGGGTAGACCAGAGGGGATATTCTAGGGTAGACCAGAGGGGATATTCTGGGGAAGAGCAGAGGGGATATTCTGGGGTAGAGCAGAGGGGATATTCTGGGGTAGACCAGAAGGGATATTCTGGGGTAGAGCAGAGGGGATATTCTGGGGTAGAGCAGAGGGGATATTCTGGGGTAGACCAGAGGGGATATTCTGGGGTAGGGCAGATGGGATATTCTGGGGTAGAGCAGAGCGGATATTCTGGGGTAGAGCAGGGAGGATAATTTGGGGTAGAGCAGAGGGGATATTCCGGGGTTGAGCAGAGGGGATATTCTGGGCTAGACCAGAGGGGATATTCTGGGCTAGACCAGAGGGGATATTCTGGGGTAGAGCAGAGGGGATATTCTGGGGTAGACCAGAAGGGATATTCTGGGGTAGAGCAGAGGGGATATTCTGGGGTAGAGCAGAGGGGATATTCTGGGGTAGACCAGAGGGGATATTCTGGGGTAGATCAGAGGGGATATTCTAGGGTAGACCAGAGGGGATATTCTGGGGTAGAGCAGAGGGGATATTCTGGGGTAGACCAGAAGGGATATTCTGGGGTAGAGCAAAGGGGATATTATGGGGTAGAGCAGAGGGGATATTATGGGGTAGAGCAGAGGGGATATTCTGGGGTAGACCAGAGGGGATATTCTGGGGTAGAGCAGAGGGGATATTCTGGGGTAGACCAGAAGGGATATTCTGGGGTAGATCAGAGGGGATATTATGGGGTAGAGCAGAGGGGATATTCTGGGGTAGAGCAGAGGGGATATTCTGGGGTAGATCAGAGGGGATATTCTAGGGTAGACCAGAGGGGATATTCTGGCGTAGACCAGATGGGATATTCTGTGGTAGAACAGAGAGGATATTCTGGGGTAGACCAGATGGGATATTCTGTGGTAGAGCAGAGGGGATATTCTGGGGTAGACCAGAGGGGATATTCTAGGGTAGACCAGAGGGGATATTCTGGGGTAGACCAGATGGGATCTTCTGTGGTAGAACAGAGAGGATATTCTGGGGCAGACCAGAGGGGATATTCTGGGGTAGAGCAGAGGGGATATTCTGGGGTAGACCAGTAGGGATATTCTGGGGTAGAGCAGAGGGGATATTCTGGGGTAGAGCAGAGGGGATATTCTGGGGTAGAGCAGAGGGGATATTCTGGGGTAGACCAGAGGGGATATTCTAGGGTAGACCAGATGAGATATTCTGGGGTAGACCAGAAGGTTTATTCTGGGGTAGAGCAGAGGGGATATTCTGGGGTAGAGCAGAGGGGATATTCTGGGGTAGACCAGAGGGGATATTCTAGGGTAGACCAGAGGGGATATTCTGGGGTAGACCAGATGGGATATTCTGTGGTAGAACAGAGGTGATATTCTGGGGTACACCAGAGGGGATATTCTGGGGTAGAGCAGGGGGGATATTCTGGGGTACAGCAGAGGGGATATTCTGGGGTAGAGCAGAGGGGATATTTTGGGGTAGACCAGAGGGGATATTCTGGGGTAGACCAGAGGGGATAGTCTGGGGTAGAGCAGGGGGGATATTCTGGGGTAGAGCAGAGAGGATATTTTGGGGTAGACCAGAGAGGATATTCTGGGGTACAGCAGAGGGGATATTCTGGGGTAGAGCAGGGGGGGTATTCTGGGGTAGAGCAGAGGGGGTATTCTGGGGAAGAGCAGAGGGGATATTCTGGGGTACAGCAGAGGGGATATTCTGGGGTACAGCAGAGGGGATATTCTGGGGTAGAGCAGGGGGGATATTATGGGGTACAGCAGAGGGGATATTCTGGGGTAGACCAGAGGGGATATTCTGGGGTAGAGCAGAAGGGTATTCTGGGGTAGAGAAGAGGGGATATTCTGGGGTACAGCAGAGGGGATAATCTGGTGTGGAGCAGGTGGATATTCTGGTGTGGAGCAGAGGGGATATTCTGGGGTAGACCAGAGGGGATATTCTGGGGTCGACCAGATGGGGTATTCTGGGGTAGAACAGAGGGGATATTCTGGGGTACAGCAGAGGGGATATTCTTGGGTAGAGCAGAGGGGATATTCTGGGGTCGACCAGAGGGGATATTCTGGGGTACAGCAGAGGGGATATTCTGGGGTAGACCAGAGGGCATATTCTGGGGTAGAGCAGAGGGGGTGTTCTGGGGTAGAGCAGAGGGGATATTATGGGGTACAGCAGAGGGGATATTCTGGGGTACAGCAGAGGGGATATTCTGGGGTAGAGCAGAGGGGATATTCTGGGGTAGACCAGAGGGGATATTCTGGGGTAGAGCAGATGGGATATTCTGGGGTAGACCAGATGGGATATTCTGTGGTAGAACAGAGGGGGTATTCTGGGGTACACCAGAGGGGATATTCTGGGGTAGAGCAGGGGGGATATTCTGGGGTACAGCAGAGGGGATATTCTGGGGTAGAGCAGAGGGGATATTCTGGGGTACAGCAGAGGGGATATTCTGGGGTAGAGCAGGGGGGATATTCTTGGGTACACCAGAGGGGATATTCTGGGGTAGAGCAGGGGGGATATTCTGGGGTACAGCAGAGGGGATATTCTGGGGTAGACCAGAGGGGATATTCTGGGGTAGAGCAGAGGGGGTATTCTGGGGTAGAGCAGAGGGGATATTCTAGGGTAAAGCAGAGGGGATATTCTGGGGTAGAGAAGGGGGGATATTCTGGGGTAGACCATAGGGGATATTCTGGGGTAGAGCAGGGGGGACATTCTGGGGTAGAGCAGAGGGGATATTCTGGGGTAGACCAGAGGGGATATTCTGGGGTAGAGCAGAGGGGATATTCTTGGGTAGAGAAGGGGGGACATTCTGGGGTAGACCATAGGGGATATTCTGGGGTAGAGCAGAGGGGATATTCTGGGGTAGAGCAGAGGGGATATTCTGGGGTAGACCAGAGGGGATATTCTAGGGTAGACCAGATGAGATATTCTGGGGTAGACCAGAAGGTTTATTCTGGGGTAGAGCAGAGGGGATATTCTGGGGTAGAGCAGAGGGGATATTCTGGGGTAGACCAGAGGGGATATTCTAGGGTAGACCAGAGGGGATATTCTGGGGTAGACCAGATGGGATATTCTGTGGTAGAACAGAGGGGATATTCTGGGGTACACCAGAGGGGATATTCTGGGGTAGAGCAGGGGGGATATTCTGGGGTACAGCAGAGGGGATATTCTGGGGTAGAGCAGAGGGGATATTTTGGGGTAGACCAGAGGGGATATTCTGGGGTAGACCAGAGGGGATAGTCTGGGGTAGAGCAGGGGGGATATTCTGGGGTAGAGCAGAGGGGATATTTTGGGGTAGACCAGAGAGGATATTCTGGGGTACAGCAGAGGGGATATTCTGGGGTAGAGCAGGGGGGGTATTCTGGGGTAGAGCAGAGGGGGTATTCTGGGGAAGAGCAGAGGGGATATTCTGGGGTACAGCAGAGGGGATATTCTGGGGTACAGCAGAGGGGATATTCTGGGGTAGAGCAGGGGGGATATTATGGGGTACAGCAGAGGGGATATTCTGGGGTAGACCAGAGGGGATATTCTGGGGTAGAGCAGAAGGGTATTCTGGGGTAGAGAAGAGGGGATATTCTGGGGTACAGCAGAGGGGATAATCTGGTGTGGAGCAGGTGGATATTCTGGTGTGGAGCAGAGGGGATATTCTGGGGTAGACCAGAGGGGATATTCTAGGGTCGACCAGATGGGGTATTCTGGGGTAGAACAGAGGGGATATTCTGGGGTACAGCAGAGGGGATATTCTTGGGTAGAGCAGAGGGGATATTCTGGGGTCGACCAGAGGGGATATTCTGGGGTACAGCAGAGGGGATATTCTGGGGTAGACCAGAGGGCATATTCTGGGGTAGAGCAGAGGGGGTGTTCTGGGGTAGAGCAGAGGGGATATTATGGGGTACAGCAGAGGGGATATTCTGGGGTACAGCAGAGGGGATATTCTGGGGTAGAGCAGAGGGGATATTCTGGGGTAGACCAGAGGGGATATTCTGGGGTAGAGCAGATGGGATATTCTGGGGTAGACCAGATGGGATATTCTGTGGTAGAACAGAGGGGGTATTCTGGGGTACACCAGAGGGGATATTCTGGGGTACACCAGAGGGGATATTCTGGGGTAGAGCAGAGGGGATATTCTGGGGTAGAGCAGAGGGGATATTCTGGGGTACAGCAGAGGGGATATTCTGGGGTAGAGCAGGGGGGATATTCTTGGGTACACCAGAGGGGATATTCTGGGGTAGAGCAGGGGGGATATTCTGGGGTACAGCAGAGGGGATATTCTGGGGTAGAGCAGAGGGGATACTCTGGGGTAGACCAGAGGGGATATTCTGGGGTAGAGCAGAGGGGATATTCTGGGGTAGACCAGAGGGGATATTCTGGGGTAGAGCAGGGGGGATATTTGGCGTACAACAGGGAGTATAATCTGGGGTAGACCAGGGGGGATATTCTGGGGTAGAGCAGACAGGATATTCTGGGGTAGACCAGAGGGGATTTTCTGGGGTAGACCAGAGGGGATATTCTGGGGTAGACCAGAGGGGATATTCTGGGGTAGACCAGAGGGGATATTCTGGGGTAGAGCAGGGGGGATATTTGGCGTACAACAGGGAGGATAATCTGGGGTACAGCAGAAGGGATATTCTGGGGTAGACCAGAGGGGATATTCTGGGGTAGACCAGAGGGGATAGTCTGGGGTAGAGCAGGGGGGATATTCTGGGGTAGAGCAGAGGGGATATTTTGGGGTAGACCAGAGGGGATATTCTTGGGTAGACCAGAGAGGATATTCTGGGGTACAGCAGAAGGGATATTCTGGGGTAGAGCAGGGGGGATATTCTGGGGTAGAGCAGAGGGGGTATTCTGGGGTAGAGCAGAGGGGATATTCTGGGGTAGAGCAGGGGGGATATTATGGGGTACAGCAGGGGGGATATTCTGGGGTAGAGCAGGGGGGATATTCTGGGGTAGAGCAGAGGGTATATTCTGGGGTACAGCAGAGGGGATATTCTGGGATAGACCAGAGGGGATATTCTGGGGTAGACCAGGGGGGATATTCTGGGGTAGAGCAGGGGGGATATTCTGGGGTAGAGCAGGGGGGATATTCTGGGGTAGAGCAGAGGGTATATTCTGGGGTAGACCAGAGGGGATATTCTGGGATAGACCAGAGGGGATATTCTGGGGTAGACCAGAGGGGATATTCTGGGGTAGACCAGAGGGGATACTCTGGGGTAGAGGAGAGGGGATATTCTGGGGTAGAACAGAGGGGATATTCTGGGGTAGACCAGAGGGGATATTCTGGGGAAGAGCAGAGGGGATATTCTGGGGTCGACCAGAGGGAATATTCTGGGGTACAGCAGAGGGGATATTCTGGGGTAGACCAGAGGGGATATTTTTGGGTAGAGCAGAGGGGGTATTCTGGGGTAGAGCAGAGGGGATATTCTGGGGTACAGCAGAGGGGATATTCTGGTGTGGAGCAGGTGGATATTCTGGTGTGGAGCAGAGGGGATATTCTGGGGTAGACCAGAGGGAATATTCTGGGGTAGAGCAGAGGGGGTATTCTGGGGTAGAGCAGAGGGGATATTCTGGGGTACAGCAGAGGGGATATTCTGGGGTAGAGCAGAGGGGATATTCTGGGGTCGACCAGAGGGGATATTCTGGGGTACAGCAGAGGGGATATTCTGGGGTAGACCAGAGGGCATATTCTGGGGTAGAGCAGAGGGGGTGTTCTGGGGTAGAGCAGAGGGGATATTCTGGGGTACAGCAGAGGGGATATTCTGGGGTACAGCAGAGGGGATATTCTGGTGTGGAGTAGGGGGGATATTATGGGGTAGAGCAGAGGGGATATTCTGGGGTAGAGCAGGGGGGATATTCTGGGCTACACCAGAGGGGATATTCTGGGGTAGAGCAGGGGGGATATTCTGGGGTAGAGCAGAGGGTATATTCTGGGGTACAGCAGAGGGGATATTCTGGGATAGACCAGAGGGGATATTCTGGGGTAGACCAGGGGGGATATTCTGGGGTAGAGCAGGGGGGATATTCTGGGGTAGAGCAGGGGGGATATTCTGGGGTAGAGCAGAGGGTATATTCTGGGGTAGACCAGAGGGGATATTCTGGGATAGACCAGAGGGGATATTCTGGGGTAGACCAGAGGGGATATTCTGGGGTAGACCAGAGGGGATACTCCGGGGTAGAGGAGAGGGGATATTCTGGGGTAGAACAGAGGGGATATTCTGGGGTAGACCAGAGGGGATATTCTGGGGAAGAGCAGAGGGGATATTCTGGGGTCGACCAGAGGGGATATTCTGGGGTACAGCAGAGGGGATATTCTGGGGTAGACCAGAGGGGATATTTTTGGGTAGAGCAGAGGGGGTATTCTGGGGTAGAGCAGAGGGGATATTCTGGGGTACAGCAGAGGGGATATTCTGGTGTGGAGCAGGTGGATATTCTGGTGTGGAGCAGAGGGGATATTCTGGGGTAGACCAGAGGGAATATTCTGGGGTAGAGCAGAGGGGGTATTCTGGGGTAGAGCAGAGGGGATATTCTGGGGTACAGCAGAGGGGATATTCTGGGGTAGAGCAGAGGGGATATTCTGGGGTCGACCAGAGGGGATATTCTGGGGTACAGCAGAGGGGATATTCTGGGGTAGACCAGAGGGCATATTCTGGGGTAGAGCAGAGGGGGTGTTCTGGGGTAGAGCAGAGGGGATATTCTGGGGTACAGCAGAGGGGATATTCTGGGGTACAGCAGAGGGGATATTCTGGTGTGGAGTAGGGGGGATATTATGGGGTAGAGCAGAGGGGATATTCTGGGGTAGAGCAGGGGGGATATTCTGGGCTACACCAGAGGGGATATTCTGGGGTAGAGCAGGGGGGATATTCTTGGGTAGAGCAGAGGGGGTATTCTGGGGTAGATTAGAGGGGATAGTCTGGGGTACAGCAGAGGGGATATTCTGGGGTACAGCAGAGGGGATATTATGGGGTACAGCAGAGGGGATATTCTGGGGTAGACCAGAGGGGATACTCTGGGGTAGAGGAGAGGGGAAATTCTGGGGTAGAACAGAGGGGATATTCTGGGGTAGACCAGAGGGGATATTCTGGGGTAGAGCAGAGGGGGTATTCTGGGGGAGAGCAGAGGGGATATTCTGGGGGAGAGCAGAGGGGATATTCTGGGGTACAGCAGAGGGGATATTCTGGTGTGGAGCAGGTGGATATTCTGGTGTGGAGCAGAGGGGATATTCTGGGGTAGACCAGAGGGGATATTCTGGGGTAGAGCAGAGGGGGTATTCTGGGGTAGAGCAGAAGGGATATTCTGGGGTACAGCAGAGGGGATATTCTGGGGTACAGCAGAGGGGATATTCTGGTGTGGAGCAGGGGGATATTCTGGTGTGGAGCAGGGGGGATATTATGGGGTAGAGCAGAGGGGATATTCTGGGGTAGAGCAGGGGGGATATTCTGGGGTACACCAGAGGGGATATTCTTGGGTAGAGCAGGGGGGACATTCTGGGGTAGAGCAGGGGGGATATTCTGGGGAAGACCAGCGGGGATATTCTGGGGTAGAGAAGGGGGGATATTCTGGGGTAGACCATAGGGGATATTCTGGGGTAGAGCAGAGGGGATATTCTGGGGTCGACCAGAGGGGATATTCTGGGGTAGAGCAGAGGGGATATTCTGGGGTAGACCAGAGGGGATATTCTGGGGTAGAGCAGAGGGGATATTCTGGGGTAGACCAGAGGGGATATTCTGGGGTAGACCAGAGGGGATATTCTGGGGTAGACCAGAGGGGATATTCTGGGGTAGACCAGAGGGGATATTCTGGTGTGGAGCAGGTGGATATTCTGGTGTGGAGCAGAGGAGATATTCTGGGGTAGACCAGAGGGGATATTCTGGGGTAGAGCAGAGGGGTATTCTGGGGTAGAGCAGAGGGGATATTCTAGGGTAGGGCAGAGGGGATATTCTGGGGTAGACCAGAGGGGATATTCTGGGGTAGAGCAGAGGGGATATTCTGGGGTAGACCAGAGGGGATATTCTGGGGTAGAGCATGGGGGGATATTCTTGGGTAGAGCAGAGGGGGTATTCTGGGGTAGATTAGAGGGGATATTCTGGGGTACACCAGAGGGGATATTCTGGGGTAGACCAGAGGGGATACTCTGGGGTAGAGGAGAGGGGAAATTCTGGGGTAGAACAGAGGGGATAATCTGGGGTAGACCAGAGGGGATATTCTGGGGTAGAGCAGAGGGGATATTCTGGGGTCGACCAGAGGGGATATTCTGGGGTACAGCAGAGGGGATATTCTGGGGTAGACCAGAGGGGATATTCTGGGGTAGAGCAGAGGGGGTATTCTGGGGGAGAGCAGAGGGGATATTCTGGGGTACAGCAGAGGGGATATTCTGGTGTGGAGCAGGTGGATATTCTGGTGTGGAGCAGAGGGGATATTCTGGGGTAGACCAGAGGGGATATTCTGGGGTAGAGCAGAGGGGGTATTCTGGGGTAGAGCAGAGGGGATATTCTGGGGTACAGCAGAGGGGATATTTTGGGGTACAGCAGAGGGGATATTCTGGTGTGGAGCAGGGGGATATTCTGGTGTGGAGCAGGGGGGATATTATGGGGTAGAGCAGAGGGGATATTCTGGGGTAGAGCAGGGGGGATATTCTGGTGTAGAGCAGGGGGGGATATTCTGGGGTACACCAGAGGGGATATTCTTGGGTAGAGCAGGGGGGACATTCTGGGGTAGAGCAGGGGGGATATTCTGGGGTAGACCAGCGGGGATATTCTGGGGTAGAGCAGGGGGGATATTCTTGGGTAGAGCAGCGGGGATATTCTATGGGTAGAGAAGGGGGGATATTCTGGGGTAGACCATAGGGGATATTCTGGGGTAGAGCAGAGGGGATATTCTGGGGTAGAGCAGAGGGGATATTCTGGGGTAGAGCAGGGGGGACATTCTGGGGTAGAGCAGGGGGGATATTCTGGGGTAGACCAGCGGGGATATTCTGGGGTAGAGCAGGGGGGATATTCTTGGGTAGAGCAGCGGGGATATTCTATGGGTAGAGAAGGGGGGATATTCTGGGGTAGACCATAGGGGATATTCTGGGGTAGAGCAGAGGGGATATTCTGGGGTAGAGCAGAGGGGATATTCTGGGGTAGAGCAGAGGGGATATTCTGGGGTAGACCAGAGGGGATATTCTGGGGTAGAGCAGGGGGGATAATATGGGGTACAGCAGAGGGGATATTCTGGGGTAGACCAGAGGGGATATTCTGGGGTAGAGCAGAGGGGATATTCTGGGGTAGACCAGAGGGGATATTCTGGGGTAGAGCAGAGGGGATATTCTGGGGTAGACCAGAGGGGATATTCTGGGGTAGACCAGAGGGGATATTCTGGGGTAGACCAGAGGGGATATTCTGGTGTGGAGCAGGTGGATATTCTGGTGTGGAGCAGAGGAGATATTCTGGGGTAGACCAGAGGGGATATTCTGGGGTAGAGCAGAGGGGGTATTCTGGGGTAGAGCAGAGGGGATATTCTGGGGTAGAGAAGGGGGGATATTCTGGGGTAGACCATAGGGGATATTCTGGGGTAGAGCAGAGGGGATATTCTTGGGTAGAGCAGGGGGGACATTCTGGGGTAGACCAGAGGGGATACTCTGGGGTAGACCAGAGGGGATATTCTGGGGTAGACCAGAGGGGATATTCTGGGGTAGACCAGAGGGGATATTCTGGGGTAGAGCAGGGGGGATATTTGGCGTACAACAGGGAGGATAATCTGGGGTACAGCAGAGGGGATATTCTGGGGTAGACCAGAGGAGATATTCTGGGGTAGACCAGAGGGGATAGTCTGGGGTAGAGCAGGGGGGATATTCTGGGGTAGACCAGAGGGGATATTCTGGGGTAGAGCAGAGGGGTATTCTGGGGTAGAGCAGAGGGGATATTCTAGGGTAGGGCAGAGGGGATATTCTGGGGTAGACCAGAGGGGATATTCTGGGGTAGAGCAAAGGGGATATTCTGGGGTAGACCAGAGGGGATATTCTGGGGTAGAGCATGGGGGGATATTCTTGGGTAGAGCAGAGGGGGTATTCTGGGGTAGATTAGAGGGGATATTCTGGGGTACACCAGAGGGGATATTCTGGGGTAGACCAGAGGGGATACTCTGGGGTAGAGGAGAGGGGAAATTCTGGGGTAGAACAGAGGGGATAATCTGGGGTAGACCAGAGGGGATATTCTGGGGTAGAGCAGAGGGGATATTCTGGGGTCGACCAGAGGGGATATTCTGGGGTCCAGCAGAGGGGATATTCTGGGGTAGACCAGAGGGGATATTCTGGGGTAGAGCAGAGGGGGTATTCTGGGGGAGAGCAGAGGGGATATTCTGGGGTACAGCAGAGGGGATATTCTGGTGTGGAGCAGGTGGATATTCTGGTGTGGAGCAGAGGGGATATTCTGGGGTAGACCAGAGGGAATATTCTGGGGTAGAGCAGAGGGGGTATTCTGGGGTAGAGCAGAGGGGATATTCTGGGGTACAGCAGAGGGGATATTCTGGGGTAGAGCAGAGGGGATATTCTGGGGTCGACCAGAGGGGATATTCTGGGGTACAGCAGAGGGGATATTCTGGGGTAGACCAGAGGGCATATTCTGGGGTAGAGCAGAGGGGGTGTTCTGGGGTCGAGCAGAGGGGATATTCTGGGGTACAGCAGAGGGGATATTCTGGGGTACAGCAGAGGGGATATTCTGGTGTGGAGTAGGGGGGATATTATGGGGTAGAGCAGAGGGGATATTCTGGGGTAGAGCAGGGGGGATATTCTGGGCTACACCAGAGGGGATATTCTGGGGTAGAGCAGGGGGGATATTCTTGGGTAGAGCAGAGGGGGTATTCTGGGGTAGATTAGAGGGGATAGTCTGGGGTACAGCAGAGGGGATATTCTGGGGTACAGCAGAGGGGATATTATGGGGTACAGCAGAGGGGATATTCTGGGGTAGACCAGAGGGGATACTCTGGGGTAGAGGAGAGGGGAAATTCTGGGGTAGAACAGAGGGGATATTCTGGGGTAGACCAGAGGGGATATTCTGGGGTAGAGCAGAGGGGGTATTCTGGGGGAGAGCAGAGGGGATATTCTGGGGGAGAGCAGAGGGGATATTCTGGGGTACAGCAGAGGGGATATTCTGGTGTGGAGCAGGTGGATATTCTGGTGTGGAGCAGAGGGGATATTCTGGGGTAGACCAGAGGGGATATTCTGGGGTAGAGCAGAGGGGGTATTCTGGGGTAGAGCAGAAGGGATATTCTGGGGTACAGCAGAGGGGATATTCTGGGGTACAGCAGAGGGGATATTCTGGTGTGGAGCAGGGGGATATTCTGGTGTGGAGCAGGGGGGATATTATGGGGTAGAGCAGAGGGGATATTCTGGGGTAGAGCAGGGGGGATATTCTGGGGTACACCAGAGGGGATATTCTTGGGTAGAGCAGGGGGGACATTCTGGGGTAGAGCAGGGGGGATATTCTGGGGAAGACCAGCGGGGATATTCTGGGGTAGAGAAGGGGGGATATTCTGGGGTAGACCATAGGGGATATTCTGGGGTAGAGCAGAGGGGATATTCTGGGGTCGACCAGAGGGGATATTCTGGGGTAGAGCAGAGGGGATATTCTGGGGTAGACCAGAGGGGATATTCTGGGGTAGAGCAGAGGGGATATTCTGGGGTAGACCAGAGGGGATATTCTGGGGTAGACCAGAGGGGATATTCTGGGGTAGACCAGAGGGGATATTCTGGGGTAGACCAGAGGGGATATTCTGGTGTGGAGCAGGTGGATATTCTGGTGTGGAGCAGAGGAGATATTCTGGGGTAGACCAGAGGGGATATTCTGGGGTAGAGCAGAGGGGTATTCTGGGGTAGAGCAGAGGGGATATTCTAGGGTAGGGCAGAGGGGATATTCTGGGGTAGACCAGAGGGGATATTCTGGGGTAGAGCAGAGGGGATATTCTGGGGTAGACCAGAGGGGATATTCTGGGGTAGAGCATGGGGGGATATTCTTGGGTAGAGCAGAGGGGGTATTCTGGGGTAGATTAGAGGGGATATTCTGGGGTACACCAGAGGGGATATTCTGGGGTAGACCAGAGGGGATACTCTGGGGTAGAGGAGAGGGGAAATTCTGGGGTAGAACAGAGGGGATAATCTGGGGTAGACCAGAGGGGATATTCTGGGGTAGAGCAGAGGGGATATTCTGGGGTCGACCAGAGGGGATATTCTGGGGTACAGCAGAGGGGATATTCTGGGGTAGACCAGAGGGGATATTCTGGGGTAGAGCAGAGGGGGTATTCTGGGGGAGAGCAGAGGGGATATTCTGGGGTACAGCAGAGGGGATATTCTGGTGTGGAGCAGGTGGATATTCTGGTGTGGAGCAGAGGGGATATTCTGGGGTAGACCAGAGGGGATATTCTGGGGTAGAGCAGAGGGGGTATTCTGGGGTAGAGCAGAGGGGATATTCTGGGGTACAGCAGAGGGGATATTTTGGGGTACAGCAGAGGGGATATTCTGGTGTGGAGCAGGGGGATATTCTGGTGTGGAGCAGGGGGGATATTATGGGGTAGAGCAGAGGGGATATTCTGGGGTAGAGCAGGGGGGATATTCTGGTGTAGAGCAGGGGGGGATATTCTGGGGTACACCAGAGGGGATATTCTTGGGTAGAGCAGGGGGGACATTCTGGGGTAGAGCAGGGGGGATATTCTGGGGTAGACCAGCGGGGATATTCTGGGGTAGAGCAGGGGGGATATTCTTGGGTAGAGCAGCGGGGATATTCTATGGGTAGAGAAGGGGGGATATTCTGGGGTAGACCATAGGGGATATTCTGGGGTAGAGCAGAGGGGATATTCTGGGGTAGAGCAGAGGGGATATTCTGGGGTAGAGCAGGGGGGACATTCTGGGGTAGAGCAGGGGGGATATTCTGGGGTAGACCAGCGGGGATATTCTGGGGTAGAGCAGGGGGGATATTCTTGGGTAGAGCAGCGGGGATATTCTATGGGTAGAGAAGGGGGGATATTCTGGGGTAGACCATAGGGGATATTCTGGGGTAGAGCAGAGGGGATATTCTGGGGTAGAGCAGAGGGGATATTCTGGGGTAGAGCAGAGGGGATATTCTGGGGTAGACCAGAGGGGATATTCTGGGGTAGAGCAGGGGGGATAATATGGGGTACAGCAGAGGGGATATTCTGGGGTAGACCAGATGGGATATTCTGGGGTAGAGCAGAGGGGATATTCTGGGGTAGAGCAGAGGGGATATTCTGGGGTAGACCAGAGGGGATATTCTGGGGTAGAGCAGAGGGGATATTCTGGGGTAGACCAGAGGGGATATTCTGGGGTAGACCAGAGGGGATATTCTGGGGTAGACCAGAGGGGATATTCTGGTGTGGAGCAGGTGGATATTCTGGTGTGGAGCAGAGGAGATATTCTGGGGTAGACCAGAGGGGATATTCTGGGGTAGAGCAGAGGGGGTATTCTGGGGTAGAGCAGAGGGGATATTCTGGGGTAGAGAAGGGGGGATATTCTGGGGTAGACCATAGGGGATATTCTGGGGTAGAGCAGAGGGGATATTCTTGGGTAGAGCAGGGGGGACATTCTGGGGTAGACCAGAGGGGATATTCTGGGGTAGACCAGAGGGGATATTCTGGGGTAGACCAGAGGGGATATTCTGGGGTAGACCAGAGGGGATATTCTGGGGTAGAGCAGGGGGGATATTTGGCGTACAACAGGGAGGATAATCTGGGGTACAGCAGAGGGGATATTCTGGGGTAGACCAGAGGAGATATTCTGGGGTAGACCAGAGGGGATAGTCTGGGGTAGAGCAGGGGGGATATTCTGGGGTAGACCAGAGGGGATATTCTGGGGTAGAGCAGAGGGGTATTCTGGGGTAGAGCAGAGGGGATATTCTAGGGTAGGGCAGAGGGGATATTCTGGGGTAGACCAGAGGGGATATTCTGGGGTAGAGCAAAGGGGATATTCTGGGGTAGACCAGAGGGGATATTCTGGGGTAGAGCATGGGGGGATATTCTTGGGTAGAGCAGAGGGGGTATTCTGGGGTAGATTAGAGGGGATATTCTGGGGTACACCAGAGGGGATATTCTGGGGTAGACCAGAGGGGATACTCTGGGGTAGAGGAGAGGGGAAATTCTGGGGTAGAACAGAGGGGATAATCTGGGGTAGACCAGAGGGGATATTCTGGGGTAGAGCAGAGGGGATATTCTGGGGTCGACCAGAGGGGATATTCTGGGGTACAGCAGAGGGGATATTCTGGGGTAGACCAGAGGGGATATTCTGGGGTAGAGCAGAGGGGGTATTCTGGGGGAGAGCAGAGGGGATATTCTGGGGTACAGCAGAGGGGATATTCTGGTGTGGAGCAGGTGGATATTCTGGTGTGGAGCAGAGGGGATATTCTGGGGTAGACCAGAGGGGATATTATGGGGTAGAGCAGAGGGGGTATTCTGGGGTAGAGCAGAGGGGATATTCTTGGGTAGAGCAGCGGGGATATTCTGGGGTAGAGCAGAGGGGATATTCTGGGGTAGAGCAGAGGGGATATTCTGGGGTAGAGCAGAGGGGATATTCTGGGGTAGACCAGAGGGGATATTCTGGGGTAGAGCAGAGGGGATATTCTGGGGTAGACCAGAGGGGATATTCTGGGGTAGACCAGAGGGGATATTCTGGGGTAGACCAGAGGGGATATTCTGGTGTGGAGCAGGTGGATATTCTGGTGTGGAGCAGAGGAGATATTCTGGGGTAGACCAGAGGGGATATTCTGGGGTAGAGCAGAGGGGGTATTCTGGGGTAGAGCAGAGGGGATATTCTGGGGTAGAGAAGGGGGGATATTCTGGGGTAGACCATAGGGGATATTCTGGGGTAGAGCAGAGGGGATATTCTTGGGTAGAGCAGGGGGGACATTCTGGGGTAGACCAGAGGGGATATTCTGGGGTAGACCAGAGGGGATATTCTGGGGTAGACCAGAGGGGATATTCTGGGGTAGACCAGAGGGGATATTCTGGGGTAGAGCAGGGGGGATATTTGGCGTACAACAGGGAGGATAATCTGGGGTACAGCAGAGGGGATATTCTGGGGTAGACCAGAGGGGATATTCTGGGGTAGACCAGAGGGGATAGTCTGGGGTAGAGCAGGGGGGATATTCTGGGGTAGACCAGAGGGGATATTCTGGGGTAGAGCAGAGGGGTATTCTGGGGTAGAGCAGAGGGGATATTCTAGGGTAGGGCAGAGGGGATATTCTGGGGTAGACCAGAGGGGATATTCTGGGGTAGAGCAAAGGGGATATTCTGGGGTAGACCAGAGGGGATATTCTGGGGTAGAGCATGGGGGGATATTCTTGGGTAGAGCAGAGGGGATATTCTGGGGTAGACCAGAGGGGATACTCTGGGGTAGAGGAGAGGGGAAATTCTGGGGTAGAACAGAGGGGATAATCTGGGGTAGACCAGAGGGGATATTCTGGGGTAGAGCAGAGGGGATATTCTGGGGTCGACCAGAGGGGATATTCTGGGGTACAGCAGAGGGGATATTCTGGGGTAGACCAGAGGGGATATTCTGGGGTAGAGCAGAGGGGGTATTCTGGGGGAGAGCAGAGGGGATATTCTGGGATACAGCAGAGGGGATATTCTGGTGTGGAGCAGGTGGATATTCTGGTGTGGAGCAGAGGGGATATTCTGGGGTAGACCAGAGGGGATATTATGGGGTAGAGCAGAGGGGGTATTCTGGGGTAGAGCAGAGGGGATATTCTTGGGTAGAGCAGCGGGGATATTCTAGGGTAGAGCAGAGGGGATATTCTGGGGTAGAGCAGAGGGGATATTCTGGGGTAGAGCAGAGGGAATATTCTGGGGTAGACCAGAGGGGATATTCTGGGATAGACCAGAGGGGATATTCTGGGGTACACCAGAGCGGAAATTCTGGGGTAGACCAGAGGGGATATTCTGGAGTAGAGCAGAGGCAATATTCTGGGGTAGAGAAGAGGGGATATTCTGGGGTACAGCAGAGGGGATATTCTGGGGTAGAGCAGGGGGGATAATATGGGGTACAGCGGAGGGGATATTCTGGGGTAGACCAGTGGGGATATTCTGGGGTAGAGCAGAGGGGATATTCTGGGGTAGACCATAGGGGATATTCTGGGGTAGAGCAGAGGGGATATTCTTGGGTAGAGCAGGGGGGACATTCTGGGGTAGACCAGAGGGGATATTCTGGGGTAGACCAGAGGGGATATTCTGGGGTAGACCAGAGGGGATATTCTGGGGTAGACCAGAGGGGATATTCTGGGGTAGAGCAGGGGGGATATTTGGCGTACAACAGGGAGGATAATCTGGGGTACAGCAGAGGGGATATTCTGGGGTAGACCAGAGGGGATATTCTGGGGTAGACCAGAGGGGATATTCTGGGGTAGACCAGAGGGGATATTCTGGGGTAGAGCAGGGGGGATATTTGGCGTACAACAGGGAGGATAATCTGGGGTACAGCAGAGGGGATATTCTGGGGTAGACCAGAGGGGATATTCTGGGGTAGACCAGAGGGGATAGTCTGGGGTAGAGCAGGGGGGATATTCTGGGGTAGACCAGAGGGGATATTCTGGGGTAGAGCAGAGGGGTATTCTGGGGTAGAGCAGAGGGGATATTCTAGGGTAGGGCAGAGGGGATATTCTGGGGTAGACCAGAGGGGATATTCTGGGGTAGAGCAAAGGGGATATTCTGGGGTAGACCAGAGGGGATATTCTGGGGTAGAGCATGGGGGGATATTCTTGGGTAGAGCAGAGGGGGTATTCTGGGGTAGATTAGAGGGGATATTCTGGGGTACACCAGAGGGGATATTCTGGGGTAGACCAGAGGGGATACTCTGGGGTAGAGGAGAGGGGAAATTCTGGGGTAGAACAGAGGGGATAATCTGGGGTAGACCAGAGGGGATATTCTGGGGTAGAGCAGAGGGGATATTCTGGGGTCGACCAGAGGGGATATTCTGGGGTACAGCAGAGGGGATATTCTGGGGTAGACCAGAGGGGATATTCTGGGGTAGAGCAGAGGGGGTATTCTGGGGGAGAGCAGAGGGGATATTCTGGGGTACAGCAGAGGGGATATTCTGGTGTGGAGCAGGTGGATATTCTGGTGTGGAGCAGAGGGGATATTCTGGGGTAGACCAGAGGGGATATTATGGGGTAGAGCAGAGGGGGTATTCTGGGGTAGAGCAGAGGGGATATTCTTGGGTAGAGCAGCGGGGATATTCTGGGGTAGAGCAGAGGGGATATTCTGGGGTAGAGCAGAGGGGATATTCTGGGGTAGAGCAGAGGGGATATTCTGGGGTAGACCAGAGGGGATATTCTGGGATAGACCAGAGGGGATATTCTGGGGTACACCAGAGCAGAAATTCTGACGTAGACCAGAGGGGATATTCTGGAGTAGAGCAGAGGCAATATTCTGGGGTAGAGAAGAGGGGATATTCTGGGGTACAGCAGAGGGGATATTCTGGGGTAGAGCAGGGGGGATAATATGGGGTACAGCGGAGGGGATATTCTGGGGTAGACCAGATGGGATATTCTGGGGTAGAGCAGAGGGGATATTCTGGGGTAGAGCAGAGGGGATATTCTGGGGTAGACCAGAGGGGATATTCTGGGGTAGAGCAGAGGGGATATTCTGGGGTAGACCATAGGGGATATTCTGGGGTAGAGCAGAGGGGATATTCTTGGGTAGAGCAGGGGGGACATTCTGGGGTAGACCAGAGGGGATATTCTAGGGTAGACCAGAGGGGATATTCTGGGGTAGACCAGAGGGGATATTCTGGGGTAGACCAGAGGGGATATTCTGGGGTAGAGCAGGGGGGATATTTGGCGTACAACAGGGAGGATAATCTGGGGTACAGCAGAGGGGATATTCTGGGGTAGACCAGAGGGGATATTCTGGGGTAGACCAGAGGGGATAGTCTGGGGTAGAGCAGGGGGGATGTTCTGGGGTAGAGCAGAGGGGATATTTTGGGGTAGACCAGAGGGGATATTCTTGGGTAGACCAGAGAGGATATTCTGGGGTACAGCAGAAGGGATATTCTGGGGTAGAGCAGGGGGGATATTCTGGGGTAGAGCAGAGGGGGTATTCTGGGGTAGAGCAGAGGGGATATTCTGGGGTACAGCAGAGGGGATATTCTGGGGTACAGCAGAGGGGATATTCTGGGGTAGAGCAGGGGGGATATTTTGGGGTAGACCAGAGGGGATATTCTGGGGTAGACCAGAGAGGATATTCTGGGGTAGAGCAGAGGGGATATTCTGGGGTAGAGCAGAGGGGATATTCTGGGGTAGAGCAGAGGGGATATTCTGGTGTGGAGCAGGTGGATATTCTGGTGTGGAGCAGAGGGGATATTCTGGGGTAGACCAGAGGGAATATTCTGGGGTAGAGCAGAGGGGGTATTCTGGGGTAGAGCAGAGGGGATATTCTGGGATAGACCAGAGGGGATATTCTGGGGTACACCAGAGGGGATATTCTGGGGTAGACCAGAGGGGATATTCTGGAGTAGAGCAGAGGCGATATTCTGGGGTAGAGCAGAGGGGATATTCTGGGGTACAGCAGAGGGGATATTCTGGGGTAGACCAGATGGGATATTATGGGGTACAGCAGAGGGGATATTCTGGGGTAGACCAGAGGGGATACTCTGGGGTAGAGGAGAGGGGATATTCTGGGGTAGAACAGAGGGGATATTCTGGGGCAGACCAGAGGGGATATTCTGGGGTAGAGCAGAGGGGATATTCTGGGGTCGACCAGAGGGGATATTCTGGGGTACAGCAGAGGGGATATTCTGGGGTAGACCAGAGGGGATATTCTGGGGTAGAGCAGAGGGGATATTCTGGGGTAGAGCAGGGGGGATATTTGGCGTACAACAGGGAGTATAATCTGGGGTAGACCAGGGGGGATATTCTGGGGTAGAGCAGAGGGGATATTCTGGGGTAGACCAGAGGGGATATTCTGGGGTAGACCAGAGGGGATATTCTGGGGTAGACCAGAGGGGATATTCTGGGGTAGAGCAGGGGGGATATTTGGCGTACAACAGGGAGGATAATCTGGGGTACAGCAGAGGGGATATTCTGGGGTAGACCAGAGGGGATAGTCTGGGGTAGACCAGAGGGGATATTCTGGGGTAGAGCAGGGGGGATATTCTGGGGTAGAGCAGAGGGGATATTTTGGGGTAGACCAGAGGGGATATTCTTGGGTAGACCAGAGAGGATATTCTGGGGTACAGCAGAAGGGATATTCTGGGGTAGACCAGAGAGGATATTCTGGGGTAGAGCAGAGGGGGTATTCTGGGGTAGAGCAGAGGGGATATTCTGGGGTACAGCAGAGGGGATATTCTGGTGTGGAGCAGGTGGATATTCTGGTGTGGAGCAGAGGGGATATTCTGGGGTAGACCAGAGGGAATATTCTGGGGTAGAGCAGAGGGGGTATTCTGGGGTAGAGCAGAGGGGATATTCTGGGATAGACCAGAGGGGATATTCTGGGGTACACCAGAGGGGATATTCTGGGGTAGACCAGAGGGGATATTCTGGAGTAGAGCAGAGGCGATATTCTGGGGTAGAGCAGAGGGGATATTCTGGGGTACAGCAGAGGGGATATTCTGGGGTAGACCAGATGGGATATTATGGGGTACAGCAGAGGGGATATTCTGGGGTGGACCAGAGGGGATACTCTGGGGTAGAGGAGAGGGGATATTCTGGGGTAGAACAGAGGGGATATTCTGGGGTAGACCAGAGGGGATATTCTGGGGTAGAGCAGAGGGGATATTCTGGGGTCGACCAGAGGGGATATTCTGGGGTACAGCAGAGGGGATATTCTGGGGTAGACCAGAGGGGATATTCTGGGGTAGAGCAGAGGGGATATTACAGCAGAGGGGATATTCTGGGGTAGACCAGAGGGGATACTCTGGGGTAGAGGAGAGGGGATATTCTGGGGTAGAACAGAGGGGATATTCTGGGGTAGACCAGAGGGGATATTCTGGGGTAGAGCAGGGGGGATATTTGGCGTACAACAGGGAGGATAATCTGGGGTACAGCAGAGGGGATATTCTGGGGTAGACCAGAGGGGATAGTCTGGGGTAGAGCAGAGGGGATATTCTGGGGTACAGCAGAGGGGATATTCTGGGGTACAGCAGAGGGGATATTCTGGGGTAGAGCAGGGGGATATTTCTGGGGTACAGCAGAGGAGATATTCTGGGGTAGACCAGAGGGGATATTCTGGGGTAGAGCAGAGGGGGATATTCTGGGGTAGAGCAGAGGGGATATTCTGGGGTACAGCAGAGGGGATAATCTGGTGTGGAGCAGGTGGATATTCTGGTGTGGAGCAGAGGGGATATTCTGGGGTAGACCAGAGGGGATATTCTGGGGTCGACCAGAGGGGGTATTCTGGGGTAGAGCAGAGGGGATATTCTGGGGTACAGCAGAGGGGATATTCTGGGGTAGATCAGAGGGCATATTCTGGGGTAGAGCAGAGGGGGTGTTCTGGGGTAGAGCAGAGGGGATATTCTGGGGTACAGCAGAGGGGATATTCTGGGGTACAGCAGAGGGGATATTCTGGGGTAGAGCAGAGGGGATATTCTGGGGTAGACCAGAGGGGATATTCTGGGGTAGAGCAGATGGGATATTCTGGGGTAGACCAGAGGGGATATTCTGGGGTAGACCAGGGGGGATATTCTGGGGTAGAGCAGGGGGGATATTCTGGGGTAGAGCAGGGGGGATATTCTGGGGTAGAGCAGAGGGTATATTCTGGGGTAGACCCAGAGGGGATATTCTGGGATAGACCAGAGGGGATATTCTGGGGTAGACCAGAGGGGATATTCTGGGGTAGACCAGAGGGGATACTCTGGGGTAGAGGAGAGGGGATATTCTGGGGTAGAACAGAGGGATATTCTGGGGTAGACCAGAGGGGATATTCTGGGGTAGAGCAGAGGGGATATTCTGGGGTCGACCAGAGGGGATATTCTGGGGTACAGCAGAGGGGATATTCTGGGGTAGACCAGAGGGGATATTCTGGGGTAGAGCAGAGGGGGTATTCTGGGGTAGAGCAGGGGGGATATTCTGGGGTACAGCAGAGGGGATATTCTGGTGTGGAGCAGGTGGATTTTAAGGTGTGGAGCAGAGGGGATATTCTGGGGTAGACCAGAGGGAATATTCTGGGGTAGAGCAGTGGGGGTATTCTAGGGTAGAGCAGAGGGGATATTCTGGGGTACAGCAGAGGGGATATTCTGGGGTAGAGCAGAGGGGATATTCTGGGGTCGACCAGAGGGGATATTCTGGGGTACAGCAGAGGGGATATTCTGGGGTAGACCAGAGGGCATATTCTGGGGTAGAGCAGAAGGGGTGTTCTGGGGTAGAGCAGAAGGGGTCTTCTGGGGTAGAGCAGAGGGGATATTCTGGGGTACAGCAGAGGGGATATTCTGGGGTACAGCAGAGGGGATATTCTGGTGTGGAGCAGGGGGGATATTATGGGGTAGAGCAGAGGGGATATTCTGGGGTAGAGCAGGGGGGATATTCTGGGGTACACCAGATGGGATATTCTGGGGTAGAGCAGGGGGGATATTCTTGGGTAGAGCAGAGGGGGTATTCTGGGGTAGATTAGAGGGGATAGTCTGGGGTACAGCAGAGGGGATATTCTGAGGTACAGCAGAGGGGATATTATGGGGTACAGCAGAGGGGATATTCTGGGGTAGACCAGAGGGGATACTCTGGGGTACACCAGAGGGGATATTCTGGGGTAGAGCAGGGGGGATATTCTTGGGTAGAGCAGAGGGGGTATTCTGGGGTAGATTAGAGGGGATAGTCTGGGGTACAGCAGAGGGGATATTCTGAGGTACAGCAGAGGGGTTATTATGGGGTACAGCAGAGGGGATATTCTGGGGTAGACCAGAGGGGATACTCTGGGGTAGAGGAGAGGGGAAATTCTGGGGTAGAACAGAGGGGATATTCTGGGGTAGACCAGAGGGGATATTCTGGGGTAGAGCAGAGGGGGTATTCTGGGGGAGAGCAGAGGGGATATTCTGGGGTACAGCAGAGGGGATATTCTGGTCTGGAGCAGGTGGATATTCTGGTGTGGAGCAGAGGGGATATTCTGGGGTAGACCAGAGGGGATATTCTGGGGTAGAGCAGAGGGGGTATTCTGGGGTAGAGCAGAGGGGGTATTCTGGTGTGGAGCAGGTGGATATTCTGGTGTGGAGCAGAGGAGATATTCTGGGGTAGACCAGAGGGGATATTCTGGGGTAGAGCAGAGGGGTATTCTGGGGTAGAGCAGAGGGGATATTCTAGGGTAGGGCAGAGGGGATATTCTGGGGTAGACCAGAGGGGATATTCTGGGGTAGAGCAGAGGGGATATTCTGGGGTAGACCAGAGGGGATATTCTTGGGTAGAGCAGAGGGGGTATTCTGGGGTAGATTAGAGGGGATATTCTGGGGTACACCAGAGGGGATATTCTGGGGTAGACCAGAGGGGATACTCTGGGGTAGAGGAGAGGGGAAATTCTGGGGTAGAACAGAGGGGATAATCTGGGGTATACCAGAGGGGATATTCTGGGGTAGAGCAGAGGGGATATTCTGGGGTCGACCAGAGGGGATATTCTGGGGTACAGCAGAGGGGATATTCTGGGGTAGACCAGAGGGGATATTCTGGGGTAGAGCAGAGGGGGTATTCTGGGGTAGAGCAGAGGGGATATTCTGGGGTACAGCAGAGGGGATATTCTGGTGTGGAGCAGGGGGATATTCTGGTGTGGAGCAGGGGGGATATTATGGGGTAGAGCAGAGGGGATATTCTGGGGTAGAGCAGGGGGGATATTCTGGGGTAGAGCAGAGGGGATATTCTGGGGTACACCAGAGGGGATATTCTTGGGTAGAGCAGGGGGGACATTCTGGGGTAGAGCAGGGGGGATATTCTGGGGTAGACCAGCGGGGATATTCTGGGGTAGAGAAGGGGGGATATTCTGGGGTAGACCATAGGGGATATTCTGGGGTAGAGAAGGGGGGATATTCTTGGGTAGAGCAGCGGGGATATTCTGGGGTAGAGAAGGGGGGATATTCTGGGGTAGACCATAGGGGATATTCTGGGGTAGAGCAGAGGGGATATTCTGGGGTAGAGCAGAGGGGATATTCTGGGGTAGAGCAGAGGGGATATTCTGGGGTAGACCAGAGGGGATATTCTGGGATAGACCAGAGGGGATATTCTGGGGTACACCAGAGGGGAAATTCTGGGGTAGACCAGAGGGGATATTCTGGAGTAGAGCAGAGGCAATATTCTGGGGTAGAGAAGAGGGGATATTCTGGGGTACAGCAGAGGGGATATTCTGGGGTAGAGCAGGGGGGATAATATGGGGTAGACCAGAGGGGATATTCTGGGGTAGACCAGATGGGATATTCTGGGGTAGAGCAGAGGGGATATTCTGGCGTAGAGCAGAGGGGATATTCTGGGGTAGACCAGAGGGGATATTCTGGGGTAGAGCAGAGGGGATATTCTGGGGTAGACCAGAGGGGATATTCTGGGGTAGACCAGAGGGGATATTCTGGGGTAGACCAGAGGGGATATTCTGGTGTGGAGCAGGTGGATATTCTGGTGTGGAGCAGAGGAGATATTCTGGGGTAGACCAGAGGGGATATTCTGGGGTAGACCAGAGGGGGTATTCTGGGGTAGAGCAGAGGGGATATTCTGGGGTAGACCAGAGGAGATATTCTGGGGTAGAGCAGAGGGGATATTCTGGGGTAGAGCAGAGGGGATATTCTGGGGTAGACCAGAGGGGATATTCTGGGGTAGAGCAGAGGGGATATTCTGGGGTAGACCAGAGGGGATATTCTGGGGTAGACCAGAGGGGATATTCTGGGGTAGACCAGAGGGGATATTCTGGGGTAGAGCAGGGGGGATATTTGGCGTACAACAGGGAGTATAATCTTGGGTAGACCAGGGGGGATATTCTGGGGTAGAGCAGAGGGGATATTCTGGGGTAGACCAGAGGGGATATTCTGGGGTAGACCAGAGGGGATATTCTGGGTTAGACCAGAGGGGATATTCTGGGGTAGAGCAGGGGGGATATTTGGCGTACAACAGGGAGGATAATCTGGGGTACAGCAGAGGGGATATTCTGGGGTAGAGCAGAGGGGATATTCTGGGGTAGACCAGTGGGGATATTCTGGGGTAGAGCAGGGGGGATATTCTGGGGTAGAGCAGAGGGGGTATTCTGGGGTAGAGCAGAGGGGATATTCTGGGGTACAGCAGAGGGGATATTCTGGTGTGGAGCAGGTGGAAATTCTGGGGTGGAGCAGAGGGGATATTCTGGGGTAGACCAGAGGGAATATTCTGGGGTAGAGCAGAGGGGGTATTCTGGGGTACAGCAGAGGGGATATTCTGGGATAGACCAGAGGGGATATTCTGGGGTACACCAGAGGGGATATTCTGGGGTAGACCAGAGGGGATATTCTGTAGTAGAGCAGAGGCGATATTCTGGGGTAGAGCAGAGGGGATATTCTGGGGTACAGCAGAGGGGATATTCTGGGGTAGACCAGATGGAATATTATGGGGTACAGCAGAGGGGATATTCTGGGGTAGACCAGAGGGGATACTCTGGGGTAGAGGAGAGGGGATATTCTGGGGTAGAACAGAGGGGATTTTCTTGGGTAGACCAGAGGGGATATTCTGGGGTAGAGCAGAGGGGATATTCTGGGGTCGACCAGAGGGGATATTCTGGGGTACAGCAGAGGGGATATTCTGGGGTAGACCAGAGGGAATATTCTGTGGTAGAGCAGAGGGGGTATTCTGGGGTAGAGCAGAGGGGATATTCTGGGATAGACCAGAGGGGATATTCTGGGGTACACCAGAGGGGATATTCTGGGGTAGACCAGAGGGGATATTCTGGAGTAGAGCAGAGGCGATATTCTGGGGTAGAGCAGAGGGGATATTCTGGGGTACAGCAGAGGGGATATTCTGGGGTAGACCAGATGGAATATTATGGGGTACAGCAGAGGGGATATTCTGGGGTAGACCAGAGGGGATACTCTGGGGTAGAGGAGAGGGGATATTCTGGGGTAGAACAGAGGGGATTTTCTTGGGTAGACCAGAGGGGATATTCTGGGGTAGAGCAGAGGGGATATTCTGGGGTCGACCAGAGGGGATATTCTGGGGTACAGCAGAGGGGATATTCTGGGGTAGACCAGAGGGGATATTCTGGGGTAGAGCAGAGGGGGTATTCTGGGGTAGAGCAGAGGGGATATTCTGGGGTACAGCAGAGGGGATATTCTGGTGTGGAGCAGGTGGATATTCTGGTGTGGAGCAGAGGGGATATTCTGGGGTAGACCAGAGGGAATATTCTGGGGTAGACCAGAGGGAATATTCTGGGGTAGAGCAGAGGGGGTATTCTGGGGTAGAGCAGAGGGGATATTCTGGGGTACAGCAGAGGGGATATTCTTGGGTAGAGCAGAGGGGATATTCTGGGGTCGACCAGAGGGGATATTCTGGGGTACAGCAGAGGGGATATTCTGGGGTAGACCAGAGGGCATATTCTGGGGTAGAGCAGAGGGGGTGTTCTGGGGTAGAGCAGAGGGGATATTCTGGGGTACAGCAGAGGGGATATTCTGGGGTACAGCAGAGGGGATATTCTGGTGTGGAGCAGGGGGGATATTATGGGGTAGAGCAGAGGGGATATTCTGGCGTAGAGCAGGGGGGATATTCTGGGGTACACCAGAGGGGATATTCTGGGGTAGAGCAGGGGGATATTCTTGGGTAGAGCAGAGGGGGTATTCTGGGGTAGATTAGATGGGATAGTCTGGGGTACAGCTAAGAGGGGATATTCTGGGGTACAGCAGAGGGGATATTATGGGGTACAGCAGAGGGGATATTCTGGGGTAGACCAGAGGGGATACTCTGGGGTAGAGGAGAGGGGAAATTCTGGGGTAGACCAGAGGGGATATTCTGGGCTAGAGCAGAGGGGATATTCTGGGGTCGACCAGAGGGGATATTCTGGGGTACAGAAGAGGGGATATTCTGGGGTAGACCAGAGGGGATATTCTGGGGTAGAGCAGAGAGGGTATTATGGGGGAGAGCAGAGGGGATATTCTGGGGTACAGCAGAGGGGATATTCTGGTGTGGAGCAGGTGGATATTCTGGTGTGGAGCAGAGGGGATATTCTGGGGTAGACCAGAGGGGATATTCTGGGGTAGAGCAGAGGGGGTATTCTGGGGTAGAGCAGAGGGGATATTCTGGGGTAGAGCAGAGGGGATATTCTGGGGTACAGCAGAGGGGATATTCTGGGGTACAGCAGGGGGGATAATATGGGGTACAGCAGAGGGGTGATTCTGGGGTAGACCAGATGGGATATTCTGGGGTAGAGCAGAGGGGATATTCTGGGGTAGAGCAGAGGGGATATTCTGGGGTAGACCAGAGGGGATATTCACGGGTAGAGCAGAGGGGATATTCTGGGGTAGACCAGAGGGGATATTCTGGGGTAGACCAGAGGGGATATTCTGGGGTAGACCAGAGGGGATATTCTGGTGTGGAGCAGGTGGATATTCTGGTGTGGAGCAGAGGAGATATTCTGGGGTAGACCAGAGGGGATATTCTGGGGTAGAGCAGAGGGGGTATTCTGGGGTAGAGCAGAGGGGATATTCTGGGGTAGAGAAGGGGGGATATTCTGGGGTAGACCATAGGGGATATTCTGGGGTAGAGCAGAGGGGATATTATGGGGTAGACCAGAGGGTATATTCTGGGGTAGAGCAGAGGGGATATTCTGGGGTAGAGCAGAGGGGATATTCTGGGGTAGACCAGAGGAGATATTCTGGGGTAGAGCAGAGGGGATATTCTGGGGTAGACAAGAGGGGATATTCTGGGGTAGACCAGAGGGGATATTCTGGGGTAGAGCAGGGGGGATATTTGGCGTACAACAGGGAGTATAATCTTGGGTAGACCAGGGGGGATATTCTGGGGTAGAGCAGAGGGGATATTCTGGGGTAGACCAGAGGGGATATTCTGGGGTAGACCAGAGGGGATATTCTGGGGTAGACCAGAGGGGATATTCTGGGGTAGACCAGAGGGGATATTCTGGGGTAGAGCAGGGGGGATATTTGGCGTACAACAGGGAGGATAATCTGGGGTACAGCAGAGGGGATATTCTGGGGTAGACCAGAGGGGATATTCTGGGGTAGACCAGAGGGGATAGTCTGGGGTAGAGCAGGGGGGATATTCTGGGGTAGAGCAGAGGGGATATTATGGGGTAGACCAGAGGGGATATTCTTGGGTAGACCAGAGAGGATATTCTGGGGTAAAGCAGAAGGGATATTCTGGGGTAGAGCAGGGGGGATATTCTGGGGTAGAGCAGAGGGGGTATTCTGGGGTAGAGCAGAGGGGATATTCTGGGGTACAGCAGAGGGGATATTCTGGGGTAGAGCAGAGGGGGTATTCTGGGGTAGACCAGAGGGGATATTCTGGGGTAGACCAGAGGGAATATTCTGGGGTAGAGCAGAGGGGATATTCTGGGATAGACCAGAGGGGATAATCTGGGGTACACCAGAGGGGATATTCTGGGGTAGACCAGAGGGGATATTCTGGGGTAGAGCAGAGGGGATATTCTGGGATAGACCAGAGGGGATAATCTGGGGTACACCAGAGGGGATATTCTGGGGTAGACCAGAGGGGATATTCTGGAGTAGAGCAGAGGCGATATTCTGGGGTAGAGAAGAGGGGATATTCTGGGGTACAGCAGAGGGGATATTCTGGGGTAGACCAGATGGCATATTATGGGGTACAGCAGAGGGGATATTCTGGGGTAGACCAGAGGGGATACTCTGGGGTAGAGGAGAGGGGATATTCTGGGGTAGAACAGAGGGGATATTCTGGGGTAGACCAGAGGGGATATTCTGGGGTAGAGCAGAGGGGATATTCTGGGGTCGACCAGAGGGGATATTCTGGGGTACAGCAGAGGGGATATTCTGGGGTAGACCAGAGGGGATATTCTGGGGTAGAGCAGAGGGGATATTCTGGGGTAGAGCAGAGGGGATATTCTGGGGTACAGCAGAGGGGATATTCTGGTGTGGAGCAGGTGGATATTCTGGTGTGGAGCAGAGGGGATATTCTGGGGTACAGCATAGGGGATATTCTTGGGTAGAGCAGAGGGGATATTCTGGGGTCGACCAGAGGGGATATTCTGGGGTACAGCAGAGGGGATATTCTGGGGTAGACCAGAGGGGATATTCTGGGGTAGACCAGAGGGGATATTCTGGGGTAGAGCAGAGGGGATATTCTGGGGTCGACCAGAGGGGATATTCTGGGGTACAGAAGAGGGGATATTCTGGGGTAGACCAGAGGGGATATTCTGGGGTAGAGCAGAGAGGGTATTATGGGGGAGAGCAGAGGGGATATTCTGGGGTACAGCAGAGGGGATATTCTGGTGTGGAGCAGGTGGATATTCTGGTGTGGAGCAGAGGGGATATTCTGGGGTAGACCAGAGGGGATATTCTGGGGTAGAGCAGAGGGGGTATTCTGGGGTAGAGCAGAGGGGATATTCTGGGGTACAGCAGAGGGGATATTCTGGGGTACAGCAGAGGGGATATTATGGTGTGGAGCAGGGGGATATTCTGGTGTGGAGCAGGGGGGATATTATGGGGTAGAGCAGAGGGGATATTCTGGGGTAGACCAGAGGGGATATTCTGGGGTAGACCAGAGGGGATAACTTGGGGTAGACCAGAGGGGATATTCTGGGGTAGAGCAGGGGGGATATTTGGCGTACAACAGGGAGGATAATCTGGGGTAGACCAGAGGGGATATTCTGGGGTAGAGCAGAGGGGGTATTCTGGGGTAGAGCAGAGGGGATATTCTGGGGTACAGCAGAGGGGATATTCTGGTGTGGAGCAGGTGGATATTCTGGTGTGGAGCAGAGGGGATATTCTGGGGTAGACCAGAGGGAATATTCTGGGGTAGAGCAGAGGGGGTATTCTGGGGTAGAGCAGAGGGGATATTCTGGGGTACAGCATAGGGGATATTCTTGGGTAGAGCAGAGGGGATATTCTGGGGTCGACCAGAGGGGATATTCTGGGGTACAGCAGAGGGGATATTCTGGGGTAGACCAGAGGGCATATTCTGGGGTAGAGCAGAGGGGGTGTTCTGGGGTAGAGCAGAGGGGATATTCTGGGGTACAGCAGAGGGGATATTCTGGGGTACAGCAGAGGGGATATTCTGGTGTGGAGCAGGGGGGATATTATGGGGTAGAGCAGAGGGGATATTCTGGCGTAGAGCAGGGGGGATATTCTGGGGTACACCAGAGGGGATACTCTGGGGTAGAGGAGAGGGGAAATTCTGGGGTAGAACAGAGGGGATATTCTGGGGTAGACCAGAGGGGATATTCTGGGGTAGAGCAGAGGGGATATTCTGGGGTCGACCAGAGGGGATATTCTGGGGTACAGAAGAGGGGATATTCTGGGGTAGACCAGAGGGGATATTCTGGGGTAGAGCAGAGAGGGTATTATGGGGGAGAGCAGAGGGGATATTCTGGGGTACAGCAGAGGGGATATTCTGGGGTACAGCAGAGGGGATATTCTGGTGTGGAGCAGGTGGATATTCTGGTGTGGAGCAGAGGGGATATTCTGGGGTAGAGCAGAGGGGGTATTCTGGGGTAGAGCAGAGGGGATATTCTGGGGTACAGCAGAGGGGATATTCTGGGGTACAGCAGAGGGGATATTCTGGGGTACAGCAGAGGGGATATTCTGGTGTGGAGCAGGGGGATATTCTGGTGTGGAGCAGGGGGGATATTATGGGGTAGACCAGAGGGGATATTCTGGGGTAGACCAGAGGGGATATTCTGGGGTAGAGCAGGGGGGATATTTGGCGTACAACAGGGAGGATATTTGGCGTACAACAGGGAGGATAATCTGGGGTAGACCAGGGGGGATATTCTGGGGTAGAGCAGAGGGGATATTCTGGGGTAGACCAGAGGGGATATTCTGGGGTAGAGCAGGGGGGATATTATGGGGTACAGCAGAGGGGATATTCTGGGGTAGACAAGAGGGGATATTCTGGGGTAGAGCAGGGGGGATATTCTGGGGTAGAGCATAGGGGATATTCTGGGGTAGAGAAGAGGGTATATTCTGGGGTACAGCAGAGGGGATATTCTGGGGTAGAGCAGAGGGGATATTCTGGGGTAGAGAAGAGGGGATATTCTGGGGTAGAGCAGAGGGGATATTCTGGGGTAGACCAGATGGGATATTCTGGGGTAGACCAGAGGGGATATTCTGGGGTAGACCAGAGGGGATATTCTGGGGTAGACCAGAGGGGATATTCTGGGGTAGACCAGAGGGGATATTCTGGGGTAGAGCAGAGGGGGTATTCTGGGGTAGAGCAGAGGGGATATTCTAGAGGTAGACCAGATGGGATATTCTGGGGTAGACCAGAGGGGATATTCTGGGGTAGAGCAGGGGGGATATTCTGGGGTAGAGCAGAGGGGATATTCTGGGGTAGAGCAGGGGGGATATTCTGGGTTAGAGAAGGGGGGATATTATGGGGTACACCAGAGGGGATATTCTGGGGTAGACCAGAGGGGATATTCTGGAGTAGAGCAGAGGCGATATTCTGGGGTAGAGCAGAGGGGATATTCTGGGGTACAGCAGAGGGGATATTCTGGGGTAGAGCAGGGGGGATATTATGGGGTACAGCAGAGGGGATATTCTGGGGTAGACCAGAGGGGATATTCTGGGGTAGAGCAGAGGGGATATTTTGGGTTAGAGCAGAGGGGATATTCTGGGGTAGAGCAGGGGGGATATTCTGGGGTACACCAGAGGAGATATTCTGGGTAGACCTGAGGGGATATTCTGGAGTAGAGCAGAGGCGATATTCTGGGGTAGAGCAGAGGGGATATTCTGGGGTAGAGCAGGGGGGATATTCTGGGGTAGAGCAGGGGGATATTCTGGGGTACACCAGAGGGGATATTCTGGGGTAGACCAGAGGGGATATTCTGGGGTAGAGCAGAGGGGATATTATGGGGTAGACCAGAGGGGATATTCTGGGGTAGACCAGAGAGGATATTCTGAGGTACAGCAGAGGGGATATTCTGGGGTAGAGCAGGGGGGATATTCTGGGGTAGAGCAGAGGGGGTATTCTGGGGTAGAGCAGAGGGGATATTCTGGGGTACAGCAGAGGGGATATTCTGGGGTAGACCAGAGGGGATATTCTGGGGTAGAGCAGAGGGGATATTCTGGGGTAGACCAGATGGGATATTCTGGGGTAGACCAGAGGGGATATTCTGGGGTAGACCAGAGGGGATATTCTGGGGTAGACCAGAGGGGATATTCTGGGGTAGACATGAGGGGATATTCTGGGGTAGAGCAGAGGGGGTATTCTGGGGTAGAGCAGAGGGGATATTCTGGGGTACAGCAGGGGGGGTATTATGGGGTACAGCAGAGGGGATATTCTGGGGTAGACCAGAGGGGATATTCTGGAGTAGAGCAGAGGCGATATTCTGGGGTAGAGCAGAGGGGATATTCTGGGGTACAGCAGAGGGGATATTCTGGGGTAGAGCAGGGGGGATATTATGGGGTACAGCAGAGGGGATATTCTGGGGTAGACCAGAGGGGATATTCTGGGGTAGAGCAGAGGGGATATTTTGGGTTAGAGCAGAGGGGATATTCTGGGGTAGAGCAGGGGGGATATTCTGGGGTACACCAGAGGAGATATTCTGGGTAGACCTGAGGGGATATTCTGGAGTAGAGCAGAGGCGATATTCTCGGGTAGAGCAGAGGGGATATTCTGGGGTAGAGCAGGGGGGATATTCTGGGGTAGAGCAGGGGGATATTCTGGGGTACACCAGAGGGGATATTCTGGGGTAGACCAGAGGGGATATTATGGAGTAGAGCAGAGGCGATATTCTGGGGTAGAGCAGGGGGGATATTCTGGGGTAGAGCAGAGGGGATATTTTGGGGTAGACCAGAGGGGATATTCTGGGGTAGACCAGAGAGGATATTCTGAGGTACAGCAGAGGGGATATTCTGGGGTAGAGCAGGGGGGATATTCTGGGGTAGAGCAGAGGGGGTATTCTGGGGTAGAGCAGAGGGGATATTCTGGGGTACAGCAGAGGGGATATTCTGGGGTAGACCAGAGGGGATATTCTGGGGTAGAGCAGAGGGGATATTCTGGGGTAGACCAGATGGGATATTCTGGGGTAGACCAGAGGGGATATTCTGGGGTAGACCAGAGGGGATATTCTGGGGTAGACCAGAGGGGATATTCTGGGGTAGACATGAGGGGATATTCTGGGGTAGAGCAGAGGGGGTATTCTGGGGTAGAGCAGAGGGGATATTCTGGGGTACAGCAGGGGGGATATTATGGGGTACAGCAGAGGGGATATTCTGGGGTAGACCAGAGGGGATATTCTGGGGTAGAGCAGGGGGGGTATTCTGGGGAAGAGCATAGGGGATATTCTGGGGTAGAGAAGAGGGTATATTCTGGGGTACAGCAGAGGGGATATTCTGGGGTAGAGCAGAGGGGATATTCTGTGGTAGACCAGAGGGGATATTCTGGGGTAGAGCAGAGGGGATATTCTGGGGTAGACAAGATGGGATATTCTGGGGTAGACCAGAGGGGATATTCTGGGGTAGACCAGAGGGGATATTCTGGGGTAGACCAGAGGGGATATTCTGGGGTAGACCAGAGGGGATATTCTGGGGTAGAGCAGGGGGGATATTTGGCGTACAACAGGGAGGATAATCTGGGGTACAGCAGAGGGGATATTCTGGGGTAGACCAGGGGGATATTCTGGGGTAGAGCAGGGGGGATATTCTGGGGTAGAGCAGGGGGGATATTCTGGGGTAGAGCAGAGGGGATATTTGGCATACAACAGGGAGGATAATCTGGGGTACAGCAGAGGGGATATTCTGGGGTAGACCAGAGGGGATATTCTGGGGTAGACCAGAGGGGATATTCTGGGGTAGAGCAGGGGGGATATTCTGGGGTAGAGCAGAGGGGATATTTTGGGGTAGACCAGAGGGGATATTCTGGGGTAGACCAGAGAGGATATTCTGGGGTACAGCAGAGGGGATATTCTGGGGTAGAGCAGGGGGGATATTCTGGGGTAGAGCAGAGGGGGTATTCTGGGGTAGAGCAGAGGGGATATTCTGGGGTACAGCAGAGGGGATATTCTGGGGTAGACCAAAGGGGATATTCTGGGGTAGAGCAGGGGGGATATTCTGGGGTAGAGCATAGGGGATATTCTGGGGTAGAGAAGAGGGGATATTCTGGGGTACAGCAGAGGGGATATTCTGGGGTAGAGAAGAGGGGTTATTCTGGGGTACAGCAGAGGGGATATTCTGGGGTAGAGCAGAGGGGATATTCTGGGGTAGACCAGAGGGGATATTCTGGGTTAGACCAGAGGGGATATTCTGGGGTAGACCAGATAGGATATTCTGGGGTAGACCAGAGGGGATATTCTGGGGTAGACCAGGGGGGATATTCTGGGGTAGAGCAGGGGGGATATTATGGGGTACAGCAGAGGGGATATTCTGGGGTAGACCAAAGGGGATATTCTGGGGTAGAGCAGGGGGGATATTCTGGGGTAGAGCATAGGGGATATTCTGGGGTAGAGAAGAGGGGATATTCTGGGGAACAGCAGAGGGGATATTCTGGGGTAGAGCAGAGGGGATATTCTGGGGTAGACCAGAGGGGATATTCTGGGGTAGACCAGAGGGGATATTCTGGGGTAGACCAGAGGGGATATTCTGGGGTAGACCAGGGGGGATATTCTGGGGTAGAGCAGGGGGGATATTCTGGGGTAGAGCAGAGGGGAAATTCTGGGGTAGATATTCTGGGATAGACCAGAGGGGATATTCTGGGATAGACCAGAGGGGATATTCTGGGGTAGACCAGAGGGGATATTCTGGGGTAGACCAGAGGGGATATTCTGGAGTAGAGCAGAGGCGATATTCTGGGGTAGAGCAGAGGGGATATTCTGGGGTACAGCAGAGGGGATATTCTGGGGTAGAGCAGGGGGGATAATATGGGGTACAGCAGAGGGGATATTCTTGGGTAGACCAGATGGGATATTCTGGGGTAGACCAGAGGGGATATTCTGGGGTAGAGCAGGGGGGATATTATGGGGTACACCAGAGGGGATATTCTGGGGTAGACCAGAGGGGATATTCTGGGGTAGACCAGAGGGGATATTCTGGAGTAGAGCAGAGGCGATATTCTGGGGTAGAGCAGAGGGGATATTCTGGGGTACAGCAGGGGGGATATTATGGGGTAAAGCAGAGGGGATATTCTGGGGTAGACCAGAGGGGATATTCTGGGGTAGAGCAGAGGGGATATTTTGGGTTAGAGCAGAGGGGATATTCTGGGGTAGAGTAGGGGGGATATTCTGGGGTAGAGCAGGGGGGATATTCTGGGGTACACCAGAGGATATATTCTGGGTAGAGCAGAGGCAATATTCTGGGGTAGAGCAGAGGGGATATTCTGGGGTAGAGCAGGGGGAATATTCTGGGGTAGAGCAGGGGGAATATTCTGGGGTAGAGCAGGGGGGATATTCTGGGGTACACCAGAGGGGATATTCTGGGGTAGACCAGAGGGGATATTCTGGGGTAGACCAGAGGGGATATTCTGGAGTAGAGCAGAGGCGATATTCTGGGGTAGAGCAGAGGGGATATTCTGGGGTAGACCAGAGGGGATATTCTGGGGTAGAGCAGGGGGGATATTCTGGGGTAGAGCAGAGGGGATATTCTGGGGTAGACCAGAGGGGATATTCTGGGGTAGAGCAGAGGGGATATTCTGGGGTAGAGCAGAGGGGATATTCTGGGGTAGAGCAGAGGGGATATTCTGGGGTAGAGCAGGGGGGATATTCTGGGGTAGAGCAGGGGGGATATTCTGGGGTACACCAGAGGGGATATTCTGGGGTAGACCAGAGGGGATATTCTGGGGTAGACCAGAGGGGATATTCTGGAGTAGAGCAGAGGCGATATTCTGGGGTAGAGCAGAGGGGATATTCTGGGGTAGACCAGAGGGGATATTCTGGGGTAGAGCAGGGGGGATATTCTGGGGTAGAGCAGAGGGGATATTCTGGGGTAGACCAGAGGGGATATTCTGGGGTAGAGCAGAGGGGATATTCTGGGGTAGAGCAGAGGGGATATTCTGGGGTAGAGCAGAGGGGATATTCTGGGGTAGAGCAGGGGGGATATTCTGGGGTAGAGCAGAGGGGATATTCTGGGGTAGACCAGAGGGGATATTCTGGGGTAGACCAGAGGGGATATTCTGGGGTAGAGCAGAGGGGATATTCTGGGGTACAGCAGAGGGGATTTTCTGGGGTACAGCAGGGGGTATATTCTGGGGTACAGCAGGAAAGATAATGTGCACCTTCAAGATTTTCAGTTCTTAACCATGCAAGACTATCCCGCCACCCCCTCACCCTTCCCTCCCTCACCCGACCTCTCCGCATGCTGTCAGCTGCCTGCCTGTACAGCTGGAGTCACAGGTGACAACAGAATCAGAATCCTGTAGACCCACATAATGAGGACAGGAAAGGTAAACTACCCAACAACAGATCCATGAAGTGACTGAAATAACCTTTTCTGAAGGGCCCTGTCTGGTCAGATTGTCCTGGTCTGGATAGAAACATTTTGATAGAGAGGATTCAATCCATATTATAAATCAGCTTTACAGTGAATTGTGTTGGTTCAATTTTGTTTGAACTCTCCAAATAGGGCTCTCATGATGTCATCATGACCAAAGTAGCACATGCTGACATCATGAGAGCCCTATTTGGAGAGTTCAAACAAAATTGAACCAACACAATTCACTGTGATTAAAGTACACTATAAGAGTACACTAGGTCTACATACTAACCTCCTGATGACGTCCTGGTTGAGCGTTTGATGGATCTGGTTGGTTCTAGTTTCATAATGATTAGAGACCAGACAAGAGGAGATTAATTAGAGTTGATTCATTATGTTAATGTCAGCATGCGGTGAAGACAATGGTTCCATGGGGTTAGACTAGTACTGTAGAGAAGAGATACACCATGGGAGAAGAGACAACAGGTAGCACCATCACTGAGGAACTGTGCTTTATGTTATTCTTTGAGTTACAGAGGGGGAAAAGACATTTCTTCATGAGGGGAGTCCTTCTGTCTGGGAGCGTCATCTGCAAAATAAGAACCACATGACTGCAAGGAAAGATGGGCAACAACAACATATACTGTATGAGGTGTCTTTGTCATGGTAACATACAAGATATGTAAGGAAGCAGAGGCCAAAGAAGGAAACACTGTGATATATAGACAGACTTAAGCATTATGTAGAGATACTGCACATACCTAAAGTTTGGACACACCTACTCGTTCAAGGGTTTTTCTTTATTTTTACAATTTTCTTCATTGTAAAATAGTAGTGAAGACATCAAAACTATGAAATAACACATATGGAATCATGTAGTAACCAAAAAAGTGTTAAATAAATCAAAATATATTTTAGATTTTAGATTCTTCAAAGTAGCCAACCTTTGCCTTGATGACAGCTTTGCACACTCTTGGCATTCTCTTCACCTGGAATGTTTTTCCAACAGTCTTGAATAAGTTCCCACATATGCTGAGCACTTGTTGGCTTCTTTTCCTTCACTCCGTGGTCCAACTCATCCCAAAGCATCTCAATTGGGTTGAGGTTGAGTCATTATCGAGGCTAGGTCATCTGATGCAGCATTCCATAACTCTCCTTTTTGGTCAAATAGCCCTTACACAGCATGGCGGTGTGTTGGGTCATTGTCCTGTTGAAAAACAAATGATAGTACCACTAAGTGCAAACCAGATGGGGTGGCGTATCGCTGCAGAATGCTGTGGTAGCCATGCTGATTAAGTGTGTCTTGAATTCTAAATAAATCACAGACAGTGTCACCAGCAAAGCACCCCCACACCTCCTCCTCCTCCTGTCTTTAAACTTTACACATCAGCTATCTGAGCAGCTAAACGATCACTGCAGCTGTACACAGCCCATCAGTGAATAGCCCATCCAATCTACCTACCTCATCCCCATATTGTTTTTATTTACTTTTTTGCACACCAGTATCTCTACTTGCACATCATCATCATCTGCACATCTATCACTCCAGTGTTAATTTGCTAAATTGTAATTACTTGGCCTATTTATTGCCTTACCTCCTCACGCCATTTGCACACACTGTATATATATATACACTTTTCTTCTATTGTGTTATTGACTGTATGTTTGTTTATTCCATGTGTAACTCTGTGTTGTTGTTTGTGTCGCACTGCTTTGCTTTATCTTGGCCAGGTCGCAGTTGTGCCTGCCTGATTAAATAAAGACAAAATTAAATAAAAATAAATAAAAATGCTTCACGGTGGGAACCACATGTGGAGATCATCCGTTCACCTACTCTGCGTCTCACAAAGACACGACGGTTGGACCAAAAATCTCAAACTCATCAGACCAAAGGACAAATTTCCACCGGTCTAATGTGCATTGCTTGTGTTTCTTGGCCAAAAGCAAGTCTCTTCTTCTTATAGGTGTCCTTTAGTAGTGGTTTATTTGCAGCAATTCAACCATGAAGGCCTGATTCTCTTCTGAACAGTTGATGTTGAGATGAGTCTGTCAGCATTTATTTGGGCTGCAATCTGAGGTGCAGTTAACTCTAATAAATTATCCT
>NW_027258362.1:0-81996 GCF_045791955.1 Oncorhynchus clarkii lewisi
GATAACATTCAATTCAAGTTTCGACAATAATCATAACTCTTTCGTATAAGCGTGTACCTCCAAACGTTGTCAACCTGTTGCCGTCTCTACTGCTCGGTGTGTAAAACCATTTACACACAGAATGGCTTGTCAAACAGAGCCACGTCACTATTTGCCAGTGAAATTCATCAACTAGTTATATATATATATATATATATAAAAGCATTTGAGACGACAGATAAACCAAGTATTAACACCATTGTAATTGATGCTTTGTTTGACAAGATGAAGGAAAAAGGAAACAGCACACTACTCTTTCGAAAGCTCTGACGAAGGCCGCGAGGCCGACAAGTACGCTTATTAAAGATCACTGATACGATCAAGAGCAGTGTGCCGTTTTCCTTTGTCCTTCATGTTGTTCAACTGTTCGCATGCAAATGCAAAACGATTGCTCAGATGTGCGAGTGCCTTTTTGAATTTTGAATTAATGCTTTGTTTGACCAAAAGCCCCCTGCGTTCTTCTTCACTTGCTCAGAGATGTTCTTTTAACTGTGAAACCAAAGACCCACATGTTTGAGACATTACGCAACACCTTTTACCGGAGATTTGCTTGCGGTGCCCATAATTCGAGAATCATGTATCTATTTTTTCCCCCCATCGGCCTTTTGATGCTAAATTGTGTGTTGTCTGACTGTCTGCCTATGTCTGAGGCTGAGTGTCCTCTTCATGGAAAAGACGGGCTCTTACAAACAGAGCAATCTTCCTCAGCTTTTCTGCCCCCTTATTTAACCCAGCGACTGACAATTACAGTTTGGATTATATTGGGAATGATTTGAACAGGGGATTTCAGTGTGCCTGAAAACTCTTATTTTGCGGTCCTGCTCTCTATGGATTTATCTCCATACTCTAGATCCTCTAAAGCTGTGCAGCAGAAACTGAGACAATTATATCCCTTTCTCTTAATTAAAGATGGCCGCCCACTGTTCAACTATTCAGTTATTCTCTGCATCCATCTCCATCCACTCTCCCCGTGTCCAGATTGAGCCGTGTATGATGTCCGCTTACTGCAGTGGGTCCAGCTGTCAGGCCCAACATCTGTCTCCAATTGGTCTGTAGATGTCAAACAGGAGGGGGATTGGGATTTGTCCGAGCCAGGGGGGATTTGGGAGGCATGCAGTGGGCCGATCAGTCGGTCTAGTGCACAACTAGGGCCTTGGTCAAATGTAATGCACTATATAGGGAATAGGGTGCCATTAAAGTCTGCCTGGTGTAGTGGTTCCCCTGCAATAAAGAGAAAATTGAGTATAGATGGAGGCATAGTTCAGACATATGAACCCATTCTAAGGTGATCCTGGCATCCTAGTTAACACTACAGCTGGATTATAGGCCAACGTGATAGAATATCTTTCACGCCATGGGCTTGGTGTGACCGACTGGGTCCGAACCTGGGTCTCATGGGCAAAACAAGACTGTGTTAGTCCGATGAGCTTCAAGCCTAGGCATTAATGACAGCTTCACGTCTCAGGCAAGGTTACTCATTAATGTGAGCGTGACTCACTGAATGACAGGGTAGGTGGAAAGGAGTGGAAGGACAGGCGATTAAAGAAGCAGACTTGTATGGATTTATATGTGATAATAAACTAGCATTTCCATCATGGCTGGCTGTAGTGGGAAAATCCCCCAGGGCATGTGAAAGCCCAGTCATTTTGTAACATACTATGAACTGTAAATCATCATCATAGGCGTCATAACACTCAATCAGGTACACGTGTGCCAACACGCTTATGGAAAGCACATTAAACGGTGTGGATTTGGATACACTCTACACACAGACCCAAGTGTTATCGAGAACAAATCCCAAGACTCCATATACAGAAGAGAATGTTGTTATTTTTTACCTCTGCTCTTTTTATCTGGCCGCTTCTGTAAAAGACTGCAGCTGTCATCTCGTAAGAGCCTTAGTTCCTGTCATAAAGTCCCACGGTGTTGATGGTGCAGTACTAAACATGCTTTGTCATAGCTTTGCCATAAAAACACCCACAGTACCTTGACACCCAAGTGTAAAATCCTACCACAGATTTAACTGCAATAAATGATACAATTGTTATCAACAAGATGCCATATAAAGGATCACTGAGTATTGCTGTGAATTTAAATTCAACCTATTTTGCATATCATGGCACTTTGGGTCCCGAGTCCAGACGAGCCAGATCTTCCACCCAGATTTGCAAATCACATACCACCATAGTCCCTGTGCCAAAGAACACCAAGGTAACCTGTCTAAATGACTACCGACCCATAGCCCTCACCTCTGTAGCCATGTAGGGCTTTGAAAAGCTGGTCATGGCTCACATCAACACCATTATCCCAGAAACACTAGACCCACTCTAATTTGCAAACTGCCCCAACAGATCCACAGATGATGCAATCTCTATTGCCCTCCACACTGCCCTTTCCCACCTGGACAAAAGGAACACCTACGTGAGAATGCTATTCATTGACTACAGCTCAGCGTTCAACACCATAATGCCCTCAAAGCTCATCTCTAAGCACCCTGGGACTAAACACCTTCCTCTGAAACTGGATCCTGGACTTCCTGACAGGCAGCCCTCAGGTGGTAAAGGTAGGTAACACATCTACCACACTGATCCTCAACACAGGGGCCCCTCAGGGGTGCGTGCTCAGTCTCCTCCGGTACTCCCTGTTCACCCATGACCAAGCACGACTCCAACACTATCATTAAGTTTGCCGTCGACACAACAGTGGTAGGCCTGATCACTGATAATGATGAGAGCCTACAGGGAGGAGATCAGAGACTTGGCAGTCTGGTGCCAGGACAACAACTTCTCCCTCAACGTGATCAAGACAAAGGAGATGATTGTGGACTACAGAAAAGGAGGGCCGAGCACACACCCCCCCCCCCCCCCCCCATTCTCATCGGCGGGGCTGTAGTGGAGCAGGTTGAGAGCTTCAAGTTCCTTGGTGTCCACATCACCAACAAACAATCAATGTATTGGATGAAACATTGGATGAAACATTTGGCTGGTTATATAAAAGCATTTGAGACGACAGAAAAACAAAGATGCCATGTAAAGGATCACTGAGTATTGCTGTAAATTTAAATTCAACCTATTTTACATATCATACTTGTTCCTATGCAAAGTGTGCCAACTAGGAACTATATGTTAAAACAGTCACCACAAGGACCTAAAAAAGGGGCTACACCTCAAAAGGCCCAACGTCAACACAGGCTGTGATTTTGGCCAGTTTACCGCAGTTCTAGTGAAACTCAGCATTACGTAATAAATACAGGGACTTAAAACAATAAATATCCCCCAGGAGAGCAGGGTTCAGCAATAGAAATACAATCTCACTGATGGTCCAGGTCAAGTCCCTTTTATACTGAGGGAGGAAATACATGCATGAGCATCACTGTTAGCTGTAAATCCTTGACATGCATTTATCTTCCATCTCAACCAGAAATCCAGCTGTATATCCTTTTCTTTTGATAGACAAAGGCCTAAAAAAGTTCATGTAGTTCTTATAGGACGTGTGCCACATAATATCATCTGTCGTCACTGTTGCCTGTACAACAATCCTAACATTCTCAAAAGTTTTCTTAAGGTGGGCATTTGATATCACTTTCACAAGGGTGCAATGAACAACATTGATTGTGAATTCCTTGTGTTGATTCTTTGTTGTTAGGTCAAGTTTATCACAAATCAGCAGTAGGAGGTGGCATTGATCAAGGTAGGCTACTGACATGTTTTTATCTGTCCTTTGATGTCCTGCAACTGGAGAGAGATTGGGTTGAGGTCAAGGTGTGAACTCTGCGTTTTTCCCCGCATGTTTCCGGTACTCGACGGACATATAGTCCATTTTAGGATATGTTTAGTTTAGTTAACTGACTAATAATTTCTAGGATTTTCCATAGGGTAAGCATATATTCTACAGAAGTTTTTGGAATGAAATGAAACGGGGGTGTGTCTTTTCGAAGAAACTGTAAAGAAACACGCCTCCGTGTAATTTACTGCCAAAGAAACTGCGTCTTACGACAACGACCGACCGATACTATTCTGATAACACGTTTTAGCTCTGTGGTTATGTCTTATAATTTAGGTTAAATGTAGATTGCTGTTTTTTTATTTTTTTTATTAAATCTAAGAATAAGTCTCTCATTGTTATTTCGGTTTCTTAAATTTCGGGGATTTGTATTTGAAACGGCATGATGTTGGCTTTTTGTGGTTCATTGATATTCCTAATGGTTTTGGTCACGGCGGTTTCCACACTGGGTAAGTTGGTTAACCTGAATGAAAACTTTGAAACCTACATTGCTTTGATTGAAGAACAATGTGGGTTATTATTATTCTGATTACAAATGGGAAGGGATGATTTGCGGTAATAATACTGTAATAATAATTTTGTCTGTAGGTTCTCTTTTTAAATCATGGTGTTTTGCCCACTTGTAGTAATTCGGCACACTATGTACTAAATCAGCTCACATCATCTTTTGTAAGTATCCTAACCGCCTAACGTCCCCACATAATGTTATAAAAATACAAATGGGCAGTAATTCGGAGTTTGAACCTGCTCTTAGAATAAACAGACAACTCCTCATTATGTCTCACCTGCTCCTCAATTCTAACTATAAACCACAGGTTGTCAAATTAGTCTTGTATTTCATTCTAACATACATTAGGTAGGCAACTATTTGCGTAGGACATAGCTGCTAGGCATAAATAAATGTACTTTGGTCTTACATTAGCTTACCTAAACTACAGTATAATAAAATGTTAAGATCAGATTCCGTGGTACCAAAGGTGGTTTAACACGGGTGTGTTAAATCCCGGGACTGGTTATCTCCTTGAGTGCTTGCTTAGACTGCAGACCTTTCTGTTCTTTTCAAGTAGGCTCATAAAACAAACATCAGTGCTTTACTATGAAAAGCATGAGCAGGGCAATGCTTAGGTGCTTTATGCAGTTCATTGTGGGCAAGGCAGTGTTGCAAAATGGGTTTAATAGTTTATGGGAAGGACTTTTGAAGCAATGCAGACGGGCAACAATGTAGCCCAACTCACCTGGACAAAGTAACACTCTTATTTGCTTCCTCATTGCTGCCAATATTTACCGGCCATTTTCAAGAAGGGAAAAAGCAGTGTCTAATACATAAGTCAATGGAGATCTCTGGTTGAGATGAGAGTTGTGACGTGTCGTTTGGATGATCATATAGTTGTCTAACAGGAATTGCCCGGGGTGCTGACATGAGGAAGTTAGTGTTGCTCAATAACACTTTGATTAACAAATGATTTCATTTGATTTGTGTACAGAGGGGTGGTTGTTTAGCAACAAAACCGACGCTTGCACAACGACGGGGCAAAACAGGGTTGGCTTAGATTGTTGACAAACTATATACATCCTTCATATGTTTATTGAAAAAATATATATATAATAATCATATATCAAAGCACGGCCCCGGGGCGCGCTTCATTTTCGTGATGCGATTGATTGGGGCAGAAATCCGTGTGTTGTTGTGATTCTGGATAGCCAGATAGTTAGCAACAATTACAAGCTAAAATATATATTTTTTTTACAAGAAGCTGCCATGTGGGGGGGAATCGTAGGTGGCTCGTTTCAGCTAGTTTGATCTGGTTATTGATACCATCCCTTAGAAAAAATATTGCAGTTCTGAAACTGCAGGAAAAGTTCAGCAACTGCAGTTAACTGTGGTATTTTGGACCCAGTAATTGCAGAATAATTGCACTGTATCTGCAGATACACTGAGAAATTATTGCAGTAAATAAAACTTGGAAGTAGTATTTGCAGAATACTGCATTTATACTGCAATTATAAACAGGGTGGTTCGAGCCCTGAATGCTGATTGGCTGACAGCCATGTTATATCAGACCGCATACCACAGATATTACAAAACATTTTCACTGCCCTAATTATATTGGTAACCAGTTTATAATAGCAATAAGGCACCTCTGGGGATTGTGATTTATGGCCAATATACCACGGCTAAGGACTGTGTCCAGGAACTCCATTGTGCATAAAGAACAGCCCTTAGCCGTGGTATATTGGCCATATGCCACATCTCCAAGCCTTTACTGCTTTATTATACCACAGTGCACTCTGACTGCAATCTTTTTTCATAAGGGATGTTTTAACCGATGTCATGCCTATGCTAAAATTAGCTAGCTTAACAACTGTAATGATGTATTTGAGAGAAGCGCTCATTGTATTTATATTTTCAGTAAGAAAAATAACGATTTGTTCTGGAGTCTAAATGACACCAACGGAGGATCACCTTATTTAGCTCATTCGTGGGGGTGGTCACAGAGGAAACTGGTTGCATCATCAAGCAGATACTGCATACATTCAATCTTCAAAGTTTAGATCACATATTGTTTTGAAATTACACCTATGATTGAATACATCCCTTTACAAAGACAGGTGGAACTGTTTAGCCTTTGTGCCAACGCTGTTGCCATGAACAACCAGTCTAGTCAATGTACTCTGGTGAAGGTTTCCTTGGTACGAACCCTCATGAGCAAAAAAATGTCAAGATGTAAGAACCGAGACTACCTGCATGACAGGTTCTTCACCTTGCCCCCATAAGCCTACTAACTAAATGGAATGTCTTGTTTTCCTGGACAGTTCCGCCTCCAGAAAATGTGACAGTGAGCTGTAACAACTTACAGACAACTGTTGATTGGAACCACAGTGAACTGCTTCGTCGACCTCTCTTCAAATTGAAAATAACTGGTGATCGCAGGTGAGCTTTGCTGGTATTCTAATGAGTAGTAGCTACTACAGGCTACTCCTGACTCGGTTTTGGATGACCCTTCATAATGGCTTACATATGACATATACACCATGGTAGGAGGAACTATAGGAAGGTAGGTGGTTTGTAATGGCTTGGAATGGCACCAAACACACATAAACATGTTTGACTCCATTCTAGCCATTACGATGAGCCCGTCCTCCTATAGCTCCTCCCAATAACCTCCTCTGATATACACTATGAAAGAACAATGAGGGACAGTATCCCGGTGTTACGAATCCCTTTGGCTCTACAGTGTAGGGGGGGGGGGGGGGGGGGGGGGGGATGGCAACAAGATCCATAACATAACTCATGCAAATAACAGTGAAAAAGTAACAGTGAGACCAAATAACCACAGACAACTTAAATCTACCGTCAAACACTCATGGTTTATTTGGTAAACACACGGTAAAGGGGGGGCAGGAAAAGAGGCTGAGCTGGACCCAAGGAAAGAAATAAGTATCCAAAAACACCCCTAAGCTAGACTACCTGCTTTAAGAACAGCTAGCTAACTAACCAAAAATACAGTGGGTGGTCCGCCCAGTTCTACCTAGTGCTCTTAGACAAAGTGTTTCTATGGGTAGTGTATGCCCATGGGCGACTTGTCTTGGTACCCCCTTTTCCCACCATCAAACAAACAGTCAAACACCATAACAAAAACAATACTCACAGGGTAACAGACAAAGTGACATGTAGTTGCTAAACCAAACAAGCGCTCTACAGAGAGATGGCATGACAGAGAGATTGAGCTCCAGAGAAAACAACTGACAGGGTTTTTAAACCAAGGGAAAGGGAATGTGATAGGGTAAGGGAAAAGGAGCAGGTGTCTTCTAATTGATGACTGATTGTTAACTGATGATTGTCACCTGTGAGGGGAGAAGGAGAGAAAATAAATACATACAGGATACACACAGGATACCTGTATCCAGAACACCCGGACACAGATTAAACCTAGTCATGAACTAAGAAGCATGTTACAATGGAGATTCAAATAGAAAATATGAGTTTGTCTAACTATACTGAACAAATATAAATCCAACATGTAAAGTGTTGGTCCCATGTTTCATGAGCTGACATAAAATATCCCAGAAATGTTCCATACGCACTAAAGAAGGCTTATTTCTCTAAAATGTTGTGCACAAATTTGTTAACGTCACAGTTAGTGAGCATATCTCCTTTGCCAAGATAATTCATCCATCTGACAGGTGTGGCATATCAAGAAGGTGATTAAACAGGATGATCATTACACAGGTGTGCTGGGGACAATAAAAGGCCACTCTAGAATGTGCACTTTTGTCACACAACACAATGCCAGATGTCTCAAGTTCTGAAGGAGCGTGCAATAAGGTTGCTGACTGCAGGAATGTCCAACAGAGCTGTTGCCAGGGAATTGAATGTTAATGTTCACTACCATAAGCCGCCTCCAAAATAATTTTAGAGAATTTGGCAGTACTTCCAACCGGCCCCACAACCGCAGACCAGTCTTCACCTGCGGGATCGTCTGAGACCAGCCACCTGGACAGCTGATGAAACAGTGGGTTTGCACAGCTGAATAATTTCTGCACAAATTGTCAGAAAACGTCTCAAGGAAGATCATCTGCATGCTCGTCGTCCTCACCAGGGTCTTGACCTGACTGCAGTTCGGCGTCGTAACTGACTTCAGTGGGCAAATGCTCCCAGTCGATGGCCATTGGCACACCAGAGAAGTGTGCTCTTCACGGATGAATCCCGGTTTCAACTGTACTAGGCAGATGGCAGACAGTATGTATTGCGTCGAGTGGGCAAGCAGTTTTCTGATGTCAACGTTGTGAACAGAGTGCCCAATAGTGACGGTGGGGTTAGGGTATGGGCAGTCATAAGCTACAGACAACAAACACAATTGCATTTTATCGATAGATACTGTTACAAGATCCTGAGGCCCATTGTTGTGCCATTGATCCCCCACCATCACCTCATGTTTCAGCATGATAATTCAAAGGCCCCATGTCACAAGGATCTGTACACAATTCCTGGAAGCTGAAAATGTCTGCAAACTCACCAGACATGTCACCCATAGAGCATTTTTTTTGGGTGTTCTGTATCAGCGTGTATGACAGCATGTTCCAGTTCCTGCCAGCAACTTTACACAGCCATTGAAGCGGAGTGGGACAACATTCCACAGGCCACAATCAACAGCCTGATCAACTCTATACAAAGGAGATGTGCCAAACTGCATGAGACAAATGGTGGTCACACCAGATACTGACTGGTTGTCTGATCCATGCCCCTACTTTTTTTTAAAGTATCTGAGACCATATCTGTATTCCCATTCATGTGAAATCTATAGATTAGGGCCTAAAGAATGTATTATATGAACTGTAACTCAGTAAATTCCAGTGATTTCCTTATATGAACTGTAACACAATAAAATCTTTGAAATTGTTGCATGTTGCGTTTATGTTTTTGTTCAGTGTATATAATTTGATTGAAAAGAATAGCATGCGTATGTTATGGGCATCAGATACCTCCTAACAGATCTATCTGCTTATTCAACTATTATACATGATCTATTAACAGTTTCTAACTCTGTTTGTTGGTTGAGTGCCGTCTTTCTGTTAAATGTATCTAATGCTCACTGTTTTTTTGTAATAGTTCGTGGGAGAATTCCACTAAACAGCATCATTATGACCTCTCCCCCTTGATGTGGAATGTTTTTTTGTAATAGTTCGTGGGAGAATTCTACTAAACAGCATCATTATGACCTCTCCCCCTTGATGTGGAATGTTTTTTTGTAATAGTTCGTGGGAGAATTCTACTAAACAGCATCATTATGACCTCTCCCCCTTGATGTGGAATGTTTTTTTTTAATAGTTCGTGGGAGAATTCCACTAAACAGCATCATTATGACCTCTCCCCCTTGATGTGGAATGCTAAAGAACTGGATCGCTACTTTGTGAATATAACGGCCATTGATGAAATGGAGGAATCAGCATCTCAGAAGTCCTCGATATTCACATTTAATAGATACCTTACAGCTGACATCCACTGTAAGTACAATGTTTTCAAAAGTGGGTTTTCAAAGTGGGCATTGAAAGCATATCAATATTTTTCCTCATTGTATAGAAACAGGATTTCGTTGTGTGACGTAAAAATGACATCCATCCAAGCGACAGAGAGGTACAGTACCAGTCAAAAGCTTGGACACACATACTCCTTCAAGAGTGTGCAAAGCTGTCATCAAGGCAAAGGGTGGCTACTTTGAAGAATCTCATATAAAAATATTTTGTTTTGTTGAACACTTTTTTGGTTACTACATGATTCCATATATGTTATTTCATAGTTCTGATATCTTCACTATTATTCTACAATGTAGAAACTAGTAATAAATAAATAAAAACCCTTTAATGAGTAGGTGTGTCTAAACTTTTGACTGGTACTGTACATATGACAATTTTTCTATTTTATTTTACTAGGCAAGTCAGTTAAGAACAAATTCTTATTTTCAATGACAGCCTAGGAACAGTGGGTTAACTGCCTGTTCAGGGGCAGAACGACAGATTTGTACCTTGTCAGCTCAGGGATTTAAACTTGCAACCTTTCGGTTACTAGTCCAACTCTCTAACCACTAGGCTACCCTGCCACCCCATTGAGGTAGTCCTCTTCCGGGTCAGTCTATTGAGGTAGTCCTCCTCCGGGTCAGTATATTGAGGGAGTCCTCCTCCAGGTCAGTATATTGAGGTAGTCCTCGTCCGGGTCAGTATATTGAGGTAGTCCTCCTCCAGGTCAGTATATTGAGGTAGTCCTCCTCCAGGTCAGTATATTGAGGTAGTCCTCCTCCAGGTCAGTATATTGAGGGAGTCCTCCTCCAGGTCAGTATATTGAGGTAGTCCTCCTCCAGGTCAGTATATTGAGGTAGTCCTCGTCCAGGTCAGTGTATTGAGGTAGTCCTCCTCCGGGTCAGTATATTGAGGTAGTCCTCCTCCAGGTCAGTATATTGAGGTAGTCCTCCTCCAGGTCAGTATATTGAGGGAGTCCTCCTCCAGGTCAGTATATTGAGGTAGTCCTCCTCCAGGTCAGTATATTGAGGTAGTCCTCGTCCAGGTCAGTGTATTGAGGTAGTCCTCCTCCGGGTCAGTATATTGAGGTAGTCCTCCTCCAGGTCAGTGTATTGAGGTAGTCCTCCTCCGGGTCAGTATATTGAGGTAGTCCTCCTCCGGGTCAGTATATTGAGGTAGTCCTCCTCCAGGTCAGTATATTGAGGGAGTCCTCCTCCAGGTCAGTATATTGAGGTAGTCCTCCTCCAGGTCAGTATATTGAGGTAGTCCTCGTCCAGGTCAGTGTATTGAGGTAGTCCTCCTCCAGGTCAGTATATTGAGGTAGTCCTCGTCCAGGTCAGTGTATTGAGGTAGTCCTCCTCTGGGTCAGTATATTGAGGTAGTCCTCCTCCAGGTCAGTATATTGAGGTAGTCATCCTCCAGGTCAGTATATTGAGGGAGTCCTCCAGGTCTCCAGGTCAGTATATTGAGGTACTCCTCCTCCAGGTCAGTATGTTGAGGTAGTCCTCCTCCAGGTCAGTATATTGAGGGAGTCCTCCTCCAGGTCAGTATATTGAGGGAGTCCTCCTCCAGGTCAGTATATTGAGGTAGTCCTCCTCCAGGTCAGTATATTGAGGTAGTCCTCGTCCAGGTCAGTGTATTGAGGTAGTCCTCCTCTGGGTCAGTATATTGAGGTAGTCCTCCTCCAGGTCAGTGTATTGAGGTAGTCCTCCTCCGGGTCAGTATATTGAGGTAGTCCTCCTCCGGGTCAGTATATTGAGGTAGTCCTCCTCCAGGTCAGTATATTGAGGTAGTCCTCCTCCAGGTCAGTATATTGAGGGAGTCCTCCTCCAGGTCAGTATATTGAGGTAGTCCTCCTTCAGGTCAGAATATTGAGGTAGTCCTCCTCCAGGTCAGTATATTGAGGTAGTCATCCTCCAGGTCAGTATATTGAGGGAGTCCTCCAGGTCTCCAGGTCAGTATATTGAGGTACTCCTCCTCCAGGTCAGTATGTTGAGGTAGTCCTCCTCCAGGTCAGTATATTAAGGGAGTCCTCCTCCAGGTCAGTATATTGAGGGAGTCCTCCTCCAGGTCAGTATATTGAGGGAGTCCTCCTCCAGGTCAGTATATTGAGGTAGTCATCCTCCAGGTCTGAATAGTGAGGTAGTCCTCCTCCGGGTCAGTATATTGAGGGAGTCCTCCTCCAGGTCAGTATATTGAGGTAGTCCTCCTCCAGGTCAGTATATTGAGGTAGTCCTCGTCCAGGTCAGTGTATTGAGGTAGTCCTCCTCCGTGTCAGTATATTGAGGTAGTCCTCCTCCAGGTCAGTGTATTGAGGTAGTCCTCCTCCGGGTCAGTATATTGAGGTAGTCCTCCTCCGGGTCAGTATATTGAGGTAGTCCTCCTCCAGGTCAGTATATTGAGGGAGTCCTCCTCCAGGTCAGTATATTGAGGTAGTCCTCCTCCAGGTCAGTATATTGAGGTAGTCCTCGTCCAGGTCAGTGTATTGAGGTAGTCCTCCTCCGGGTCAGTATATTGAGGTAGTCCTCCTCCAGGTCAGTGTATTGAGGTAGTCCTCCTCCGGGTCAGTATATTGAGGTAGTCCTCCTCCAGGTCAGTGTATTGAGGTAGTCCTCCTCCGGGTCAGTATATTGAGGTAGTCCTCGTCCAGGTCAGTATATTGAGGTAGTCCTCCTCCAGGTCAGTATATTGAGGGAGTCCTCCAGGTCTCCAGGTCAGTATATTGAGGTACTCCTCCTCCAGGTCAGTATGTTGAGGTAGTCCTCCTCCAGGTCAGTATATTGAGGGAGTCCTCCTCCAGGTCAGTATATTGAGGGAGTCCTCCTCCAGGTCAGTATATTGAGGTAGTCCTCCTCCAGGTCAGTATATTGAGGTAGTCCTCGTCCAGGTCAGTGTATTGAGGTAGTCCTCCTCTGGGTCAGTATATTGAGGTAGTCCTCCTCCAGGTCAGTGTATTGAGGTAGTCCTCCTCCGGGTCAGTATATTGAGGTAGTCCTCCTCCGGGTCAGTATATTGAGGTAGTCCTCCTCCAGGTCAGTATATTGAGGTAGTCCTCCTCCAGGTCAGTATATTGAGGGAGTCCTCCTCCAGGTCAGTATATTGAGGTAGTCCTCCTTCAGGTCAGAATATTGAGGTAGTCCTCCTCCAGGTCAGTATATTGAGGTAGTCATCCTCCAGGTCAGTATATTGAGGGAGTCCTCCAGGTCTCCAGGTCAGTATATTGAGGTACTCCTCCTCCAGGTCAGTATGTTGAGGTAGTCCTCCTCCAGGTCAGTATATTGAGGGAGTCCTCCTCCAGGTCAGTATATTGAGGGAGTCCTCCTCCAGGTCAGTATATTGAGGGAGTCCTCCTCCAGGTCAGTATATTGAGGTAGTCATCCTCCAGGTCTGAATAGTGAGGTAGTCCTCCTCCGGGTCAGTATATTGAGGGAGTCCTCCTCCAGGTCAGTATATTGAGGTAGTCCTCCTCCAGGTCAGTATATTGAGGTAGTCCTCGTCCAGGTCAGTGTATTGAGGTAGTCCTCCTCCGGGTCAGTATATTGAGGTAGTCCTCCTCCAGGTCAGTGTATTGAGGTAGTCCTCCTCCGGGTCAGTATATTGAGGTAGTCCTCCTCCGGGTCAGTATATTGAGGTAGTCCTCCTCCAGGTCAGTATATTGAGGGAGTCCTCCTCCAGGTCAGTATATTGAGGTAGTCCTCCTCCAGGTCAGTATATTGAGGTAGTCCTCGTCCAGGTCAGTGTATTGAGGTAGTCCTCCTCCAGGTCAGTATATTGAGGTAGTCCTCGTCCAGGTCAGTGTATTGAGGTAGTCCTCCTCTGGGTCAGTATATTGAGGTAGTCCTCCTCCAGGTCAGTGTATTGAGGTAGTCCTCCTCCGGGTCAGTATATTGAGGTAGTCCTCCTCCGGGTCAGTATATTGAGGTAGTCCTCCTCCAGGTCAGTATATTGAGGTAGTCCTCCTCCAGGTCAGTATATTGAGGGAGTCCTCCTCCAGGTGAGTATATTGAGGTAGTCCTCCTTCAGGTCAGAATATTGAGGTAGTCCTCCTCCAGGTCAGTATATTGAGGTAGTCATCCTCCAGGTCAGTATATTGAGGGAGTCCTCCAGGTCTCCAGGTCAGTATATTGAGGTACTCCTCCTCCAGGTCAGTATGTTGAGGTAGTCCTCCTCCAGGTCAGTATATTGAGGGAGTCCTCCTCCAGGTCAGTATATTGAGGGAGTCCTCCTCCAGATCAGTATATTGAGGTAGTCCTCCTCCAGGTCAGTATATTGAGGTAGTCCTCGTCCAGGTCAGTGTATTGAGGTAGTCCTCCTCTGGGTCAGTATATTGAGGTAGTCCTCCTCCAGGTCAGTGTATTGAGGTAGTCCTCCTCCGGGTCAGTATATTGAGGTAGTCCTCCTCCGGGTCAGTATATTGAGGTAGTCCTCCTCCAGGTCAGTATATTGAGGTAGTCCTCCTCCAGGTCAGTATATTGAGGGAGTCCTCCTCCAGGTCAGTATATTGAGGTAGTCCTCCTTCAGGTCAGAATATTGAGGTAGTCCTCCTCCAGGTCAGTATATTGAGGTAGTCATCCTCCAGGTCAGTATATTGAGGGAGTCCTCCAGGTCTCCAGGTCAGTATATTGAGGTACTCCTCCTCCAGGTCAGTATGTTGAGGTAGTCCTCCTCCAGGTCAGTATATTGAGGGAGTCCTCCTCCAGGTCAGTATATTGAGGGAGTCCTCCTCCAGGTCAGTATATTGAGGGAGTCCTCCTCCAGGTCAGTATATTGAGGTAGTCATCCTCCAGGTCTGAATAGTGAGGTAGTCCTCCTCCGGGTCAGTATATTGAGGGAGTCCTCCTCCAGGTCAGTATATTGAGGTAGTCATCCTCCAGGTCTGAATAGTGAGGTAGTCCTCCTCCGGGTCAGTATATTGAGGTAGTCCTCCTCCAGGTCAGTATATTGAGGTAGTCCTCCTCCAGGTCAGTATATTGAGGGAGTCCTCCAGGTCTCCAGGTCAGTATATTTAGGTACTCCTCCTCCAGGTCAGTATGTTTAGGTAGTCCTCCTCCAGGTCAGTATATTGAGGGAGTCCTCCTCCAGGTCAGTATATTGAGGGAGTCCTCCTCCAGGTCAGTATATTGAGGTAGTCCTCCTCCAGGTCAGTATATTGAGGTAGTCATCCTCCAGGTCTGAATAGTGAGGTAGTCCTCCTCCAGGTCAGTATATTGAGGTAGTCCTCCTCAAGGTCAGTATGTTGAGGTAGTCCTCCTCCAGGTCAGTATATTGAGGGAGTCCTCCTCCAGGTCAGTATATTGAGGTAGTCCTCCTCCAGGTCAGTATATTGAGGTAGTCCTCGTCCAGGTCAGTGTATTGAGGTAGTCCTCCTCCAGGTCAGTATATTGAGGTAGTCCTCGTCCAGGTCAGTGTATTGAGGTAGTCCTCCTCTGGGTCAGTATATTGAGGTAGTCCTCCTCCAGGTCAGTGTATTGAGGTAGTCCTCCTCCGGGTCAGTATATTGAGGTAGTCCTCCTCCGGGTCAGTATATTGAGGTAGTCCTCCTCCAGGTCAGTATATTGAGGTAGTCCTCCTCCAGGTCAGTATATTGAGGGAGTCCTCCTCCAGGTGAGTATATTGAGGTAGTCCTCCTTCAGGTCAGAATATTGAGGTAGTCCTCCTCCAGGTCAGTATATTGAGGTAGTCATCCTCCAGGTCAGTATATTGAGGGAGTCCTCCAGGTCTCCAGGTCAGTATATTGAGGTACTCCTCCTCCAGGTCAGTATGTTGAGGTAGTCCTCCTCCAGGTCAGTATATTGAGGGAGTCCTCCTCCAAGTCCTCCTCCAGGTCAGTATATTGAGGTAGTCCTCGTCCAGGTCAGTGTATTGAGGTAGTCCTCCTCTGGGTCAGTATATTGAGGTAGTCCTCCTCCAGGTCAGTGTATTGAGGTAGTCCTCCTCCGGGTCAGTATATTGAGGTAGTCCTCCTCCGGGTCAGTATATTGAGGTAGTCCTCCTCCAGGTCAGTATATTGTAGTCCTCCTCCAGGTCAGTATATTGAGGGAGTCCTCCTCCAGGTCAGTATATTGAGGTAGTCCTCCTTCAGGTCAGAATATTGAGGTAGTCCTCCTCCAGGTCAGTATATTGAGGTAGTCATCCTCCAGGTCAGTATATTGAGGGAGTCCTCCAGGTCTCCAGGTCAGTATATTGAGGTACTCCTCCTCCAGGTCAGTATGTTGAGGTAGTCCTCCTCCAGGTCAGTATATTGAGGGAGTCCTCCTCCAGGTCAGTATATTGAGGGAGTCCTCCTCCAGGTCAGTATATTGAGGTAGTCATCCTCCAGGTCTGAATAGTGAGGTAGTCCTCCTCCGGGTCAGTATATTGAGGGAGTCCTCCTCCAGGTCAGTATATTGAGGTAGTCATCCTCCAGGTCTGAATAGTGAGGTAGTCCTCCTCCGGGTCAGTATATTGAGGTAGTCCTCCTCCAGGTCAGTATATTGAGGTAGTCCTCCTCCAGGTCAGTATATTGAGGGAGTCCTCCAGGTCTCCAGGTCAGTATATTGAGGTAGTCATCCTCCAGGTCTGAATAGTGAGGTAGTCCTCCTCCAGGTCAGTATATTGAGGTAGTCCTCCTCAAGGTCAGTATGTTGAGGTAGTCCTCCTCCAGGTCAGTATATTGAGGGAGTCCTCCTCCAGGTCAGTATATTCATTACTGCAGGCTTTTGCTCTAACTCTACCCTAATACCCTTTTCATTTTATCTCAGGCAAGTTGGATTTCCCTGCTGTAAAAGTGTCAATGAAGGATATGAAGGACGCTTCGACAACCCCTACCACCTGTACACAGAACTGAAAGAGTCTCGCATGGGTTCCTATCCCAAGTAACCTATGAAAATGTAAGTATGATGAAAATTGCCCTTAATTGGTTAGAATCTACAGTGTACATGCAGAGGGTACACACGGGTTATATCCATTGAATTACTTTGCTCAGTGCATTAGTAACGATGACCCAACGTTGACATCTATGGATACTTAACGATGATGTTGACATTTAGATTTTTTTTACTAATTGCATATTCTTTCTTCTGTCTGCAGACTAATCACACGTTTGAGTGCCAGATAGAAGACAAAGTCTGCCGTCATGACTTCACAGTCCTGGGGAACAAGGAGAAGTACTGTGTTAGTCTGGAGGGGAATTCAATGGGCCACCGAGTTATGTTCAACAGAAAAGGGCCCATCTGTGTCAATGAAGACAGTACGTACACTACCTTTGTTGACATGACACTTTATTTGTTATGTCTGGTCCAAGTATTTAACTCTGACATTTTTGTTTGTATGAATTATTGCAGTTTTGATGGAATTATTATAGTCAAAAGGAATAGCGGCCATGGACAGTTAACTTACACTGACATAGTATGCTAGTTAAGCGATTCCGTGACTGATATGTTTGTCTGTCTGCAGAAACAGTTTCACTGGAATCCTTTTTGCCATTGATCATCATTGGCATTGTGGCCTTTGTAGTCTTTGTGACAATAAGGCTCTGCAAGAGAAGCATGCGGAAAAGAAACTTGTCCAATTTCCCAAAGACTTTGGTAAGCGCATAATGTGTATGGTGGGTAATGTATGTATTATGTAGAACGGAGTAAAATGTTGTGTATTTTATGTATAAAGCAGTACTACTTTCTCCTCTGGGACAAGTTCATCCTATCCGATGCTTTTGCTTGTTGCTAGAACAGTATATGACATCGGTTTGTTTTCTGGTCCCAAACCGTAACCATGCACCCTCTGAGCTGACTAATCTCAATTTGGCTTTGTATTATTCTTTCACAGGCTTCAATCTTATCAAACTCACACGACAAGAATATAATGGACCTGCAATTTGAGATCATAGCGCACATCAGTGGCATAGAACCAGTTACCACCACATCCCAGAGCCTGTTGGAAACTTCAGAAGAGGAGCAGGAACCGGTTGAGAGTCCGACCAATAGCGTTGGATTTTCGGCTAACCCCTTTAGTTCTGGGCAGGTGGGAGAGGGCTTATCGGACAGCAGGAGCCAATTACGGACTGAGCTTCAGGTGACACAGCCACACTCTGTGCTGCTGTGTGGAGATGACTCCGAGGAATCAGAGGACATGGATTCCACAGCTTCTGGCTATGACAGACAACACATTCCTCTACAAGAGGTGGAGGTGGAGATGAGTGCAGGAGATGTAGTGGTGGGCTATGGCCCCACCTGAGCACCTCTGAACTCAGGCCTCTGTAAAAAAAAAAAACCTTTCACTGGATGGATTAAGAACAATGACATTTGACTTCACAGAACTGGTTTACCTAGGTACACGATACACTGTCATGCCTGACTGATGTTCAATCGTGTCCTCATTGGTGCAGCTCTTCATTCAAAGACTCAATCATGGACACACTTACTGAGGTGTGGCTGCTTTGCGTGATGTATTGTCTCTACCTTCTTGCCCTTTGTGCTGTTGTTTGTGTAATAATGTTTTGCGGCTACCATGTTGTCATGTGTTGCTGCCATGCTATGTTGTCGTCTTAGGTCTCTCTTCATGTAGTGTTGCGGTGTCTCTCTTGTCATGAGTTCTGTCCTATATTTTTATTTTATTTTGTATTTTTAATCCCAGCCCCCTTCCCTGCAGGAGGCCTTTTGATAGGTCGTCAATATAAATAAGAATTTGTTCTTAACTGACTTGCCTAGTTAAAGGTAAAAAAAAATAAGTAGAGAAATGTTTATGAATTTTTGTACATTTTATTTAAAACTTTTTTTTAACAAGGCAGAACAGTCAGTGACAAAGTGCTCAAAGCCTCCAAGATGGCAGGCAGTTATACACCTGTACCACTCTTTCCACCTGAGCCATTTAAGGATAACAATAGGGATCTCTGACAACACTGGCCAACCTGTCATACTGGATTTACGACCAGCTTTATTTACGTCAACCACTCTTCCATGAAAATATGACCTTGTGGATCAACGGCACTAAAGATGTAGCACTGTAGGATAAAATACACCAAATACTATGTATCCAAGCTAACCGACTAGGCTGTGAGATGCAAGGCAAATATCACCCACGACATTGGCCATCCACTGAAGTTGCATCAATTTCTTTCAATGTTTACCAAAGCTTCAGGCCAACTGCCATTAACCTGGTTAGATAATGATTGCCACTCTGTATAATGTTATTTTCTGTGGTATTTCTGTTTTTAATGGTCCCTGGGAGATTTCTGTAAGTCTATCGCCAGTTTAAATCTGTGTGCTGAACTAATCTTCAGTAAACTTTACTCAGGTTGTAAAACATATTTTGGGTGGTTGGGCATTGAAATATAATTGAATAACCAAATGAATGTCACACACACACACAACTGTAAAATAAAACAAGACTAAGTATTTAATTTTTCTCAACAAAAAAACACCAGGAAGATTCTTTAGCTTTATTGTATAAGGTAAGAAGGGTTAGTGAACTGCACTCTGATGACTGACATGCTAACTTCAAAACAGTTGATCTATAAAAAAATTTTTTGCCTGAATTAGCATGGTCCCAGATCTGTTTGTGCAGTCTTGCAGACTTACTGTCATGGTGAGAATGATCATAGGAGTTGGGGAGAGCACAAACAGATCTGGGACCAGGCTACATTAATCTCTGAACACTTCACAAAAAAATGCCACACAGCCCATAGTCCTTGTGTTGGGGGTCCTCTGCAAAATGGCAGTTGCAGGGTTGTTGTCCATCAGTAATCCAGTTAAGAGGATGAGCACAAAGTCAGTCCCAATTCATCTTGCATCTGGGCAACTAAGACAGCTTTAGACCCTGGACGTTGGAACGCAGGTTCAACATTTGTTTCTCTTGATAGACCTTTTCCTGTTTGAACGCCTCTTTGTTGGCCTTTTTTTCTGTTCTTCGCTCCTGTAGAAACATTCAAGAAATATGTTGTCAATGGTGAAGGACAAAAAGCATTCTACAAGATATCCAAAATACTTGAACCGTATTCATAGATGACGCTTACAAAAAAAAAAATGTACATTGTATATCATTTCAGCAAAAAAAGAAACGTCCCTTTTTCAGGACCCTTTCTTTCAAAGTTAATTCGTAAAAAAATCAAAATAACTTCACAGATCGTCATTGTAAAAGGTTTAAACACTGTTTCCCATGCTTGTGTCAATGAACCATAAACAATTAATGAACATGCACCTGTGGAACATTCTTTAAGACACTAACAGCTTACAGACGGTAGGCAATAAAGGTCACAGTTATGAAAACTTAGGACACTAGAGGCCTTTCTACTGACTCTAAAAAACACCAAAAGAAAGATGCCCAGGGTCCCTGCTCATCTGTGTGAACGTGCCTTAGGCATGCTGCAAGGAGGCATGAGGACTGCAGATGTGGCCAGGGCAATGTCCGTACTGTGAGACGCCTAAGACAGCGCTACAGGGAGACAGGGCGGACAGCTGTGCAGTTCCTCGCAGTGGCAGACCACGTGTAACAACACCTGCACAGGATCAGTACATCCAAACATCACACCTGCGGGATAGGTACAGAATGGCAACAACAACTGCCCGAGTTACACCAGGAACGTACAATCCCTCCATCCGTGCCCAGACTGTCCGCAATAGGCTGAGAGAGACTGGACTGAGGGCTTGTAGGCCTGTTGTAAGGCAGGTCCTCACCAGACAACACCGGCAACAACGTCACCTATGGGCACAAATCTACCATTGCTGGACCAGGCAGGACTGGCAAAAAGTGCTCTTCACTGATGAGTCGGGGTTTTGTCTCACCGGGGGTGATGGTCGGATTCACGTTCATCGTCGAAGGAATGAGCGTTAAACCGAGGTCTGTACTCTGGATCGATTTGGAGGTGGAGGGTTCATCATGGTCTGGGGCGGTGTGTCACAGCATCATCGGACTGAGCTTGTTGTCATTGCAGGCAATCTTAACGCTGTGCGTTACAGGGAAGACATCCTCCTCTCTCACGTGGTACCCTTCCTACAGGCTCATCCTAACATTCCACCAGCCATACTGCTCATTCTATGCGTGATTTCCTACAAGACAGGAATGTCAGTGTTTTGCCTTGGCCAACGAAGAGCCTGGATCTCAATCTTATTGAGCACGTCTGGGACCTGTTGGATCGGAGGGCTAGGGCCAATCCCCCCAGAAATGTCTAGGAACTTGCAGGTGGAAGAATGGGGTAACATCTCACAGCAAGAACTGGCAAATCTGGTGCACTCCATGAGGAGGAGATGCACTGCAGTACTTAATGCAGCTGGTGGCCACACCAGATACTGACTGTTACATTTGATCCCCCCTTTGTTCAATTTCTGTTAGTCATTATTCAATTTCTGTTTGTCACATGTCTGTGGAAGTTGTTCAGTTTATCTCAGTTGTTGAATCTTGTTATGTTCATACAAATATTTACACATGTAAAGTTTGCTGAAAATAAAGGCAGTTGACAGTGAGTGGACGTTTCTTTTTTTTGCTGAGATATAATATACTCTGGAAAAAACTACATCTTTTTGTTATTTTGACAAGTTGTCATTTTCTGCAAATAAATCCTCTAAATGACAATATCTTTATTTGGAATTTGGGAGAAATGTCAGTAGTTTATAGAATAAAATAAAAATGTTCATTTTACCCAAACACATACCTATAAATAGTAAAACGAGAGAAATATAAAAAAAACTGGGTAATATTGCAGTGGTCTCTTTATATATGTATACATACAGCTCTGGAGAAAAAAAATAAAAAATAAATAATAATAATAATAATTATAAAAAAAAATATATATATATATATATATATATATATATACAGTTGAAGTCGAAAGTTTACATACACCATAGCCAAATACATTTAAACTCAGTTTCACAATTCCTGACATTTAATCCAAGTAAAAATCCCTGTTTTAGGTCATTTAGGATCACCACTTTATTTGAAGAATGTGAAATGTCAGAATAATAGTTGAGAATTATTTATTTCAGCTTTTATTTATTTCATCACATTCCCAGTGGGTCAGAAGTTTACATACTCTCAATTAGTATTTGGTAGCATTGCCTTTAAATTGTTCAACTTCGATCAAACGTCTCAGGTAGCCTTCCACAAGTTTCCCACAATAAGTTGGGTGAATTTTGGCCCAATCCTCCTGACAGGGCTGAGTCAAGTTTCTAGGCGTCCTTGCTAGCACACGCTTTTTCAGTTCTGCCCACAAATTGTCTATAGGATTCAGGTCAGGGCTTTATGATGGCCACTCCAATACCTTGACTTTGTTGTTCTTAAGCCATTTTGCCACGACTTTGGAAGTATGCTTGGGGTCATTTGTCCATTTGGAAGACCCATTTGCGACCAAGCTTTAACTTCCTGACTGATGTCTTGAGATGCTGCTTCAATATATCCACATTATTTTCCTGCCTCATGATGCCATCTATTTTGTGAAGTGCACCAGTCCCTCCTGCAGCAAAGCTCCCCCACAACAGGAGGCTGCCACCCCCATGCTTCACGGTTGGGATGGTGTTCCTCGGCTTGCAAGCCTACCCCTTTTTCTCCAAACATAACGATGGTCATTGTGGCCAAACAGTTCTATTTTTGCTTCATCAGACCAGAGGACATTTCGGCAAGTACAATCTTTGTCCCCATGTGCAGTTGCAAACCATAGTCTGGCTTTTTTATGGCGGTTTTGGGGTACTGGCTTCTTCCTTGCTGAGTGTCCTTTCAGGTTATGTCGATATAGGACTCGTTTTACTGTAGATATAGATACTTTTGTACCCGTTTCCTCCAGCATCTTCACAAGGTCCTTTGCTGTTGTTCTGGGATTGATTTGTACTTTTTGCACCAAAGTACGTTCATCTCTAGGAGACAGAATGCGTCTCCTTCCTGAGCGGTATGAACCAGACTTGTGGAGGTCTACAACTATTTTTCTGAGGTCTTGGCTGATTTCTTTTGATTTGAACTTCTGACCCACTGGAATTGTGATACAGTGAATTATTAGTGGAATAATCTGTCTGTAAACAATTGTTGGAAAAATTACTTGTGTCATGCACAAAGTAGATGTCCTTACCGACTTGCCAATCTGTAGTTTGTTAACTTCTTGGATATAGGGGGCGCTCTTTTAATTTATGGATAAAAAAACGTTCCCGTTTTAAACAAGATATTATGTCACGAAAAGATGCTCAACTATGCATATAATTGACAGCTTTGGAAAGAAAACACTCTGACGTTTCCAAAACTGCTAAGATATTATCTATGAGTGCCACAGAACTGATGCTACAGGCGAAACCAAGATGACATTTCAAACAGGAAATGGCCCAGATTTTGAAGGCGCTGTGTTCCAATGTCTCCTTATATGGCTGTGAATGCGCCAGGAATGAGCCTACACTTTCTGTCGTTTCCCCAAGGTGTCTGCAGCATTGTGACGTATTTGTAGGCATATCATTGGAAGATTGGCCATAAGAGACTACATTTACCAGGTGCCCGCTTGGTGTCCTCCGTCAAAATTATTGCGTAATCTCCAGCTGCGTGCATTTTTCCATTTGCTTCAGAGGAGAAACCCAACTGCCACGAATTATTTATCATCGAATAGATATGTGAAAAACACCTTGAGGATTGATTCTAAAAAACGTTTGCCATGTTTCTGTCGATATTATGGAGTTAATTTGGAAAAAAGTTTGGCGTGGTAATGACTGAATTTTCGGGGTTTTTTCTTAGCCAAACGTGATGAACAAAACGGAGTGATTTCTCCTACACAAATAATATTTTGGGAAAAACTGAACATTTGCTATCTAACAGAGTCTCCTCATTGAAAACATCCGAAGTTCTTCAAAGGTAAATGATTTTATTTGAATGCTTTTCTTGTTTTTGTGAAAATGTTGCCCGCTGAATGCTAGGCTTAATGCTATGCTAGCTATCAATACTCTTACACAAATGCTTGTGTAGCTATGGTTGAAAAGCATATTTTGAAAATCTGAGAGGACAGTGTTGTTAACAAAAGGCTAAGCTTGTGAGCCAATATATTTATTTCATTTCATTTGTGATTTTCATGAATAGTTAACGTTGCGTTATGGTAATGAGCTTGAGGCTATGATTACGCTCCCGGATACGGGATTGCACGACGCTAGAGGTTAACAAGAAATTTGTGGAGTGGTTGAAAAACGAGTTTTAATGACTCCAACCTAAGTGTATGTAAACTTCTGACTTCAACTCTATATAAAAAAATGGAGCACAGTATTCCAACCTATGACAATTGTTCCAGGAGCTTTTTCAACCATTTTGTTACCAAGCCAACAATAAATTAATTCTCAACATGAACACCCAGTAGGGAGGACAAGACAGAGCTATTAGCCCTGAGTATAGTAACCCACCTTGCGCTCTTCTCTGATAGCCTGTTTCCTGGCTTTCCGCTCCTCCTTGCTCTCCTCTCGAGGTCGGGGCTGTGTGGCAACTCGGGGCAGGTCTGAGTCGTTGATACGCTCCATGCGCTCCGCCTGCTTGGCTGTCGGGCCCCTCCCGGGAAGGACGTCCAGAGGAATGCCTGTCCTGGTAGACACTCGGATGGGCTTTGCCTGAGAAGAGAACACAGAAATACACTAAACGGTCATATCAACAGCAACAGCCCGGAGCCGATTCCTTGAATTCACAACTTAGTAGCTAACGTTGGGTAGGAAGACGAGCTAAAAGCCTCACAAAATGTTTAACGTTAGACATGCAACTTACTTACTTCACTTAAACAACCAACAGAGGAAAAAATGTCTTACCTTTGGTGGATCTTTGATGATTTTTGGATGGTTATACAAATTTGAATAGGTACCTTGGATAGTAAAGAAAGGATTTCAATATTCATTAACAAAAAAGGAAAATGTAGTAATTATGGTAATAAAGATCTAGCCAATAGGTATGTCATCAGAACAGAATTGTCATCAGGCATGTACTACAATGGTAATCTTAAAGTGTTAGTTACTGAACAGACAATAGCAACATGTTTAGTAGACTAACTTACTGATAATGGTTTCACAGTCCCACTTCTCTGCCGGGGCCGTCAGGACAATGGTCTCCATCTCCTGTTCCTCTTCATCCTCCTCCTCCTCCCTCACCACTGGCAGCTCTTTAGGACCCAGGGCATCAGGCCTCCGGTAGCTGAAAGAACATAGTTGATTCAATTACTGTCATTATCTATAGTTAAACACACATACACACAAAGAAATGCTTATGGTAATTCATTGTGTCCAATGAGGACTTCCACCTCTGTCTTTATCTAAGAGTATTGCTATGGCAAAAGAGTTACACACACACACACACTCACTCTAACTCCTTCTGTTTGAAGTAGTCTTTGATGACCTCCTCCAGGCGAGCACTGTCTGGCTCGATATGCCCTTCCAGCTCAGCGTTGTCCAGGGCCCCAATCTCATCCTCATCAAACTGCTCGAAAAACTATGGGCGACAGAAATAAACAAGTTCTAAAAACGATACAATGACATTCATTGAAATCATTGTTCGAATTAAAGGAATATCATAAGTTGAAATCAGCACCTGAGTGTAGGGCTGTTTTGCGGTGACCGTATTACCGCCACACCGGTGGTCACGAGTCATGAAGGCAGTCAAATTTCACATGAGCGTTTAGTCACGGTAATTAGGCTTCTCCAAGCTGATGCTGCTGCTGGTGATCAGTAGCTTACCAAACTGCCTGGTACTCAGCACTCGATTGTCCCTCTTATCACTCTGGCATCAACGCAAATGTAAAGGAAAATCTAATCAAACACTTCATGAGAGCCAATGAGCTCATGTTGCGGCACATTTCTATAGGCTATGCTATTGCAGGAGAAAGCAGAGTGATGGCCGCTAATAAAAAGAGGAGGATCCCATCAGCTTTCTATAGGCTCGGCCTACTATATTTATTTCTCAACTTTCCTAATATTAAGCACATCGCTTTCTCTTTACAACAGGAGTATAGACTATCTGGCTGGCATGAAAATAAACTGTGGGGAAAAACCTCCATCACTATTTAAGTGCATAGATGACATGGATTTGTTTCCCACTGCCCCGTGTTTCGATGCAGGTGCATGATAATGGTCAAATCTAAATAAGTAAAAATGTTACACATATATTAAATAGTATATGCAAAGACAAGATTAAATTAAGAATAGTCTGATGGGTGACAATATTAGCCTATCACTTGTGAATGATGCCCAGCATAAGAAAAGAAAAAATGCTAAATGTAGATGCTAAATGTGTTTGTTAATTAACGGTCAATCACCGCGAAACCGACAGTTATTTGCTTGACAATCACCGTCTGACTACATTTTGTGACCGCCACAGCCCTGAGTGTTTATGCTGTTAGATCAGCCAGTCAACCACAGTTTATCTTTTACCAAAGGTCACAAAATGCAACCCAGGTCCAAACCCCAAAAGTATGTCCGGGGCTCACTGACCTTCTCAAAGCGGTCGTCCAGCAGTGTGAGCTGTTCGTTCCTCCTCATGACTGACGAGGTCATGGAGTATTCTGTGAAGCGAGTTTTCGTCTCCTCGTCCATGAACATGAACTCCCGGGGGCGCCCCTCGCCGTCCTCATCACCAGAGACACCGCCCTCGGAGTTAACGTCTCCCTCAGAGTCGCTCTCCTCTTAGTCTGTATCCTCCCACTCTTCATCACCATCACTGCAATATGAGAGTGAGTGAGAGAGTGAGTGAGAGAGAGAGCGAGGAGGTTTCCAACAGCGCAAAGGGACTTGGGAGAGCACGGCTTTATTGTGACAGGACTTCAATTAGCAGATGTTAACCAGCTCTTAGTAAGAAACTAAAAACACAAAAAGCAATCCTCTCTCTCTCAACAATTGTAATTTGATTGGTATAGTGAATGGGACTAAGGGTCACTAAAAATAAAGAAAACTGATATAAAGTTTACATTCTTACCCCACGCCAACAGCTCCTTTAACATCGTTGGCCTTCAAAATGAAGTCGTCATCCAGCACGTTGTCTGGGTCGTCAAAGTCAAAGTCCTCGTCGAGAGCAGCTACGATGTCTGGGTCCATGTCCAGCCTGGGTCCTTTGAGAAAAAAAACACGAGGGGGGGGAGTTAAAAACTTGGAAGAATTCACTGATTTAGAATCATGACCTGGCATTTGGTTTTGTTACTGACGGAGGCCTCTTACCTGAGACGGGGGCAGCTTTGTTCAACATTCCCACCTCCTCCTCAAACTCTGACGCAAACACAGAGGAGGGCAAGTTGAAGGAGACGGTCTGCTGAAGTTACAAAAGCATAGTAGGTTTAATACTTCCGTTTATCACAATGACCTCAAAAATACTGGCTACCCTACTCGCTGTTGCTATAAAATGTGTAGTGGTTATTAAGAGAAATGTAGTCATGATAGCTAATGTTGGCCCCATACCCCATCCTACAGTCACTCCTACCACAACCTAAAATACACTATGTATTGGGGAAAGTGGGGAAATTTGATCTCACAAATGCAAGCCTCTTAAAAACTACTCCAGCTAGCTACATTGTTAGCAAAGGACAAGATCATTTCAACTTGTATTTTCACCATCGGCGGTTTGGTCCAATATATAGCCCAAACATTCACACAACCGTTCCACTCAGCAACAACCACTGGACCTCCTGTTAAACTTACAGGATTAACCTTTTCCTCCTCCTCCTCATCTTCCTCGTCATCATCATCCCCATCCTGGAGGTCATGGGTACGATTGCCTCTCTGTGATTTGCCGGATGAAGCCCACTCTACGGGCCGAGCCGTTTCTCTCAGGTGCTGCAGGTAGTTGTAGTCGTCGTCGAAAAACACCCCAAACTCCCTCTGCTCCTCTCGCCGCTTGTCCACCTCCACCTGAACACAGACAGTAGAGTAAGTGGTTACGGACCATGAGACAAAAAAATACAATTGTGCACATAAAGCAGGATTTTAATGCACCAAATATCTTGGTTGTCCTTGGCCAATGAATATCTACAACAAATATGTTTTTGACTTGAAGTGCAACTCTTCTACTAGGACAAGTAGCCTAAATATTGTAACCAATGGATGTCTTTTGATGAAAACTGTGACCATTTCTTCCATTGCAACACTATATACCTGAGTAAAGTTTGGTACATATACTAACACAGTGGGTACTAGAACCCCTGGGGGTACTTGGTCTATCCACAGGGGGTACTTGACACGAATCTCAATCAAAATGTACTTATAAAGCCCTTTCTACATCAGCAGATGTCACAAAGTGCTTATACAGAATCCAAGCCTAAAATCCCAAATCAGCAAGCAATGCAGATGGAGAAGCACGGACTCTCAAGACTCATGCACACGAGTGGGTACTTCAGCGGTACTCTGGGCAGAGCAAAATTCAGTTTCTATGCAATACTCATGTAAACACCCTACTCTGTTAATCTTAATCGGCGTAAGGTCACATTAAATCGCAGATTAAAACACTTGCTTTTCTGAGCAATCTTTCAAATTAATAGGACATGTAAACAACTTCATCGGCGGTCCAGCGGTGTCTCTGATCTGCGCATGCGTTAGCACCAGCACGAGTGAAATGAGTTCGGTACAACTAAACGTATGCGTTTTAGAAGTCGTTTTTCCACATACAAACTTTACATGTCCGAACTCAGAATCAAATATGCTTCCCGAAAATAACATGTTCACTGTGGTAGAACGTTTATTTTGATTGGGGATTTTAGGCATTTATCAGAGCGTCAACAGGTAACCTTTTCAGAGGTGTCCAGATGTGTCCATGTAAACAGGATTATTAGGGGAATTGTTCTTCTTGTAAAACATGCATTTCCGTTTTAATCAAACTATTATATTAATCTGACTATCCACAGTAATCTCATTATTAACCATACTCAGTAACCGGTTGGGAACCACTGTAATAACACGTTCTTACCTTTTGTGCGGGTAGGAGGACATGCTGTGGTGCTTTCTCGTCAGCAGCGAGGGGGTCCCTCTGACTTCTGTGGACCAGGTGGAAGGTCACCGCTTTCTTCTTGTCAATGAATGCCTTCTTCCTTTTATTAGGCTAGAAAAGAAAGACATGTAGATAATGCAATTTGTTACATAGGCTTTGGGTCAACTGCATCAGGCTCAGATGCAGCAATATGTCAGTGACCTGTGTTGAGTGGTCACTGTTCATCACAAGCCCTTTGTACATGAGGGTTAGGCAGTAAGAAAGGAAGAACTGTTCTGAAATGTAAATTGATGTTCATGCACTAGCTAGTTAGCTAACTTAGCTTAACTTGCTAACAACCAACACACAATCTAGTTTGTTGGCTATTGCTAAAACGATCAAACTCACCCACACTTGAAACAACATATTAGCTAGCTAACATGTTTGGTTTAGTAGACATTGATAAGCACAACAGTTGGCATTATTAATGTAACGCTAGTAAGTTAGCTGCCTGTCTGTCTGTCGACATAGATAGAATGCAAAGCTAAAACAACGTTGGCAGCTGAAAGTGTGCTTACCATAGTTCAATTGGATCGCTGTGAACACACTTTCAAAGTATTTTTACAAAAACGTTTCTGACAGTTATCTCGCGCTAAAATAGTGTCATTTACGGGGATGAAAAAAATAAATGTCAATGTTGTTTATCCACGCGGACTCCTTCCTCACACGCTGCTTCTACCATTTTTGGAACAAACCATTTCACAGGACAAAAGGGGTGTACTTTGTTCACTTCATACATTATATCAGATGGCTGGCTATACATTCTTGTATTTGTATTAATATATTATGTTGTCAAAGTATGTATTCTCTATGAAATAATTGTTCATTGAAAACCAATTAACTGAAATGTAAGTAGCCTGGCGGGTAGGAGCGTTGGGCCAGTAACCGAAAGGTTGCTGGATCGAATCCACAGCTGACAAGGTACAAATCTGTCGTTCTGCCCCTGAACAAGGCAGTTAATTTTTTTTATTAACACATCAATGCAGAAAGTACATGGAGGAACACAAGTATATATGAATAATATACAAAGGAAAATGGGGCTAGGGGATACAATATCACATTACACAAGGACCTTAAGGGACAGACATACTTATACTTCTAACAGTTGTTTTGTTAGAATATTTAATTGTCTTAAAATATAGTTCAATTTCTTTTTGTAAGGTAAGAAAATGTGTTTTGTTTGTAAATTTACATTTGTGAATATGAAATTTGGCACGACAAATAATAAAATTAATTACATAAAATTGTTTCAATTTATTTCTATCTTAGGTAAAGAATCCAAGCAGTACATCTCTGCACAATAGTGCATAATCGTTGAGTTTATGTTTTTCTTAAACTTCTTCATATAGTGGTTGTCAGGATAATATTTATGAATAATTTTAAAGGAAACGTACTTAATTTTGTTAACAAGTAGGTTCTGAGGGTCAGGTCTTGACACTCCTGAATAATAAAGCAACACCTGAGCAAGGCAGTTAAACTACTGTTCCCCGGGCGCCGATGACGTGGATGTTGATTAGGCAACCCGCCGCACCTCTCTGATTCAGAGGGGTTGGGTTAAATGCGGGAGACACATTTCAGTGGAAGCATTCAGTTGTACATTGACGAGGTATCCCCATTCCCCTAATACGTGTTCCCCTTCAGTTGGTATAACCCAGACGAGCAAACTAATCGATAATGAACAACAGGAATCGATCACAGCATCATCCAGCTCAAGACTTCCCGATATTTTGTGTAACCTTTATTTAAGAAAGTAAATCAGATAAGAACAAATTACTATTTACAATGACGGCCTACACCGGCCGAACCCGGAAGTCGCTGGGCCAATTGTGCGCCGCCCTACGGGGCTCCCAATCACGGCCGTTTGTGATACAGTCTGTTTTATTTTATTGGCACGAAATCTACAAAGCTTTTGTAATGTGAGGTGAGCAATAGCCAATGAGAGCTCACCAGAGAAGAAGCCAGTGAGATTACTTTATTTTGCATCACAAATAACGCGTAGAGAACAAATTACTATTTACAATGACGGCCTACACCGGCCGAACCCGGAAGTCGCTGGGCCAATTGTGCGCCGCCCTACGGGGCTCCCAATCTCGGCCGTTTGTGATACAGTCTGTTTTATTTTATTGGCACGAAATCTACAAAGCTTTTGTAATGTGAGGTGAGCAATAGCCAATGAGAGCTCACCAGAGAAGAAGCCAGTGAGATTACTTTATTTTGCATCACAAATAACGCGTAGACTATAGAGAAGGAGCGATTACTACCGCTAGTATACTTTTGCACTTGCCTTTAATCAAAGCCACATTGTCAAATCGCTACAGCTCTGAAGTTCACAAGCAATGTTATTAAATTCTAAATGTTGGCTAGGTATTTCAACTCTGGCAAGCGTGAATGTCTGACTGAAAATATTTCAGGCTGCTTTGAGCCACTGCTCCTTGCAGCTACATTAAATAACACAATTGTTTTCTTGAGACAGCGTGGTATCGACAATCCTCAACACCAAGTGAAGAATCTTGCAGCGTGTGATATCAGAGCCCAAAATCAATATCGACTCATTGGAGATCCACCATAAATATTTGCTCATTTAAGTAGGGCAATTTGTTTAATTTCTTCTTAGCATGCTGAGAAAGGATTCTACATTTGAATATTTATGGACAAATCTAAAGCTCAGACACAGACAGCAGATATTACATTACAATATAATTTTTATTTAGTTTAATCCCAAACTGAGAAATCAACTGAAACGGTGTGTCAACATGAAACTTTAAAAACTTGATCAGTGCATTATTTATTATTGGAGCATCTCCGTAAACAGAATTGAACACAAATCCCCCTGATTGTCAAATACAAGAGGCATAACTTCCAAACTGTGGCACAAGTATGTTGGTTTCGTTTTAAAACAAAATGTCTCTATTGAGTGAATTCAAGAGAGACAAAGGCATACAACGTTAAAACATAACTATATAGCGTATGTTTTATGCATGAATTATAACTAGTGTATCCGCTAACCGCGTTCCCAGCGGGAACGACTCGATATTAGTGTATTTGCAAAGCAACACATATTGCACCCCAAGCCCGTTATTTTACTTTGTTCTTCCACTGGATCCTCTTCAGACGTTCATGGAAAGAAGGAGGAACTGAAAAGACAAAAGTTATTTCATAATCAAAAGCAAATCATGTCTTGGTGGAAACATCACACCGGATGGAATTTTACAGTGGAAACATATTATACAAAATGTAATGTTCATATTATACAATGTTTATTATACCTGCAGTATGTTCATGTTGACCTGACCTGTCTTGCTTTGGTCCAATGCTTGGAAAACCCCTGGGGGAGGACAAATATATATATTTTTGTCAACAACCAATATAACATTGGGTATGTCCAACAACTCCAAAGCACTAAACATGTTGAGTGTTTACTTGTTCCATGAAAATGCAAGTTATTTGAGCAGATATATCCCATAAGGTGGTACAGTCCCTTGGTACTCACTGAACATATTTTCCAGGCGGACGATGCAGGTGAGGTAGTCATCAAAGTCGATGTCATAGTTCTCGTCAGCGAACCTCAAGCCAAGCAGCTGGAGGAGCTTAGTGTTCAGATGCATGCCTTGGATGGTGAAGACAGAATGTTACTAGTTAGGCTCTGATTCACACCTAAAGTCACACTTTTGTCTTTCTGCCCCCCCTGAAATGTCTTCTTGAGAAAGTGTGGGAGTACTCACAGAGAAAGAGACCTTCAAGATCAAAAGACAGGATTCAACACTAGCATTCTACCATTGAGATATGACCTTCTATGCAGGCATTCTGTGCTAACCCCATGTACCACGCTGTAGTCTCTCACCTGCTGCTTTCAGAGCTATGCGGAGCTCATAGGAGGACATCTTCCCTGACCGGTCCGTGTCATAAGAAATGAAGAGCATCTGCAACCAACGCCATAGACATCGTTATCACCTCAACTCCACACACGTTCAATATTAAATTGACGTCATAGGCTATTGTATAACAATGTATATGATATTGTAACTGACAGCAACATGTTGTCATGCTGTACTTACAATCCATTTCTTCATCTTTTCCCAGAAGACCTTGAACTCCTGAAACTCAAGCTGCCCTGAATTGTCAACCTGGATTGATCTGTCAAGGCAAATAACGTACATGACCAAAAGTATGCTCGTCAAACATCTCATTCCAAAATCATGGGCATTAATATTGAGTTGGTCCCCAATTTGCTACTCTAACTCTTCTGGAAAAGCTTTCCACTAGATGTTGGAACATTACTGCGGGAACTTGCTTCCATTCATCTACAAGAGCATTAATGAGGTCGGGAACTGATGTTGGCCGATTAGTCCTGGCTCGCAGTCGGCGTTCCAATTCATCCCAAAGGTGTTCGATGGGGTTGAAGTCAGGGTTCTGTGCAGACCAGTCAAGTTCTTCCACACGATTGACAAAACATTTCTGTATGGACCTCGCTTTGTGCACAGGGGCCTTGTCATGCTGAAACAGGAAAGGTCCTTCCCCAAACTGTTGCCACAAAGTTGGAAACACAGAATTGTCTAAAATGTCATTGTAAGTTGTAGTGTTAAGATTTGCCTTCACTGGAACTAAGAGGCCTAGCCCGAACCATGAAAAACAGCCCCAGACCATTATTCCTCTTCCACCAAGCTTTACAGTTGGCACTATGCATTACATGAGGTAGTGTTCTCCTGGCACCTGCCAAACCCAGATTCATCCATCAGACTGCCAGATGGTGAAGTGTGAATTCATCACTCTAGAAAACACGTTTCCACTGCTCCAGAGTCCAATGGTGGTGAGCTTACATCACTTCAGCTGAAGCTTGGTATTGCGCATGGTGATCTTTGGCTTGTGTTTGGCTGCTCGGCCATGGAAATTAATTTCATGAAACTCCAGACGAACAGTTTTTGTACTGACGTTGCTTCCGGGGGCAGTTTGGAACTCAGAAGTGAGTGTTGCAACAGAGGACAGACCATTTTTTACGCGCTTCAGCACTCGGCGGGTCCCATTCTGTGAGCTTGTGTGGCCTACCACTTCCGAGCTGAGACGTTGTTGCTCCTAGACGTTTCCACTTCACAATAACAGCACTTACAGTTGACCAAGGCAGGTCTAGCAGGGCAGAAATTTGACGAACTGACTTGTTGGAAAGGTGGTATCCTATGACAGTGCCATGTTGAGTCACTGAACTCTTCAGTAAAGCCATTCTACTTCCAATGTTTGTCTATGGAGATTGCATGACTGTGTGCTTTATTTTATGCACCTGTCCGCAACAGTGTGTCTGAAAAAGCTAAATCCCCTAATTTGAAGGAGTGTCCACATACTTTGTATATATAGTGTACATTGTAAAAGCATGAATCCAGTAATGTATTTTCTAAAGCCTCATTATAGGCATTTAGGAGAGGTGAAGGATACATCCATCAGGTTGATGATGCTGTGGCAGGTGTTGAGACTCAGACCGTCAAACTTGATCTCTCTCCCTGAAGGAAAAGAGAGGAACATCATAACAAATTCCTGAAATAGCCATGACCATATTATAGGATCTGTAATCCATGAAATTATAACCTCACAGACCCAGAGTGTGCAAGTCATTTATCTTTAAAGAGTCAAGAGTCAAACAATGTGCGTGTGGATGTGTATTCAAGTGGCATTCGTTGAATTGCTCTTTATGCTAACGTCTGAGTTGTAATAACACACAATGGATGGAACTTTTAAGAGGGCTGCTTACTCCTGCTAAGTACTCCATTCAACACCTGCTGAAGCTCCCTGGCAGAGATGGCCTGGTCCTAAGGAGAAGACACAATAGACAAAATATGATATTCTGGCTATGACCAATGAGTGGCGCACACGTTTCAAAGTTTATTCGCCACAGGACACAACAGGTGCAAAACAGTACAGTGAAATGTTGTACATTGAGACCTCTTTCAGGTCAGTGCCAGTACCTTTTTCAATGTGTAGGGATACTGGAGTGGTTGAGGTGGGTTTATACATAAAAAGTGACTGGTTGTAGGATATACAGTGCCTTGCGAAAGTATTCGGCCCCCTTGAACTTTGCGACCTTTTGCCACATTTCAGGCTTCAAACATAAAGATATAAAACTGTATTTTTTTGTGAAGAATCAACAACAAGTGGGACACAATCATGAAGTGGAACAACATTTATTGGATATTTCAAACTTTTTTAACAAATCAAAAACTTAAAAATTGGGCGTGCAAAATTATTCAGCCCCTTTACTTTCAGTGCAGCAAACTCTCTCCAGAAGTTCAGTGAGGATCTCTGAATGATCCAATGTTGACCTAAATGACTAATGATGATAAATACAATCCACCTGTGTGTAATCAAGTCTCCGTATAAATGCACCTGCACTGTGATAGTCTCAGAGGTCCGTTAAAAGCGCAGAGAGCATCATGAAGAACAAGGAACACACCAGGCAGGTCCGAGATACTGTTGTGAAGAAGTTTAAAGCCGGATTTGGATACAAAAAACATTTCCCAAGCTTTAAACATCCCAAGGAGCACTGTGCAAGTGATAATATTGAAATGGAAGGAGTATCAGACCATTGCAAATCTACCAAGACCTGGCCGTCCCTCTAAACTTTCAGCTCATACAAGAAGAAGACTGATCAGAGATGCAGCCAAGAGGCCCATGATCACTCTGGATGAACTGCAGAGATCTACAGCTGAGGTGGGAGACTCTGTCCATAGGACAACAATCAGTCGTATATTGCACAAATCTGGCCTTTATGGAAGAGTGGCAAGAAGAAAGCCATTTCTTAAAGATATCCATAAAAAGTGTCGGTTAAAGTTTGCCACAAGCCACCTGGGAGACACACCAAACGTGGAAGAAGGTGCTCTGGTCAGATGAAACCAAAATTGAACTTTTTGGCAACAATGCAAAACGTTATGTGTGGCGTAAAAGCAACACACCATCCCCACTGTCAAACATGGTGGTGGCAGCATCATGGTTTGGGCCTGCTTTTCTTCAGCAGGGACAGGGAAGATGGTTAAAATTGATGGGAAGATGGATGGAGCCAAATACAGGACCATTCTGGAAGAAAACCTGATGGAGTCTGCAAAAGACCTGAGACTGGGACGGAGATTTGTCTTCCAACAAGACAATGATCCAAAACATAAAGCAAAATCTACAATGGAATGGTTCAAAAATAAACATATCCAGGTGTTAGAATGGCCAAGTCAAAGTCCAGACCTGAATCCAATCGAGAATCTGTGGAAAGAACTGAAAACTGCTGTTCACAAATGCTCTCCATCCAACCTCACTGAGCTCGAGCTGTTTTGCAAGGAGGAATGGGAAAAAATTTCAGTCTCTCGATGTGCAAAACTGATAGAGACATACCCCAAGCGACTTACAGCTGTAATCACAGCAAAAGGTGGCACAACAAAGTATTAACTTAAGGGGGCTGAATCATTTTGCACGCCCAATTTTTCAGTTTTTGATTTGTTAAAAAAGTTTGAAATATCCAATAAATGTCGTTCCACTTCATGATTGTGTCCCACTTGTTGTTGATTCTTCACAAAAAAAATACAGTTTTATATCTTTATGTTTGAAGCCTGAAATGTGGCAAAAGGTCGCAAAGTTCAAGGGGGCCGAATACTTTTGCAAGGCACTATATATGTCGATTCTTCACAAAAAAAATACAGCCCGGGATAAAAACCTGTCTGGTCAGGGTAGGGTGTATGATGTCAGAAATATATGTTTTCAATCGGTTTGCCAATATCTTTGTCAACACCTTGTTTTCTATGGGGAGTAACGACACGGGGCGATAAGACGACATCTCCATGGAATCTCTATCTTTTTCCAAGATCAGTGCTATTGTAGCCCCATACAGTGTTTGCGGGAGTTTGGCATTTTCTTTGGATTGTTTAAACATTCGCAACATAAGCAGAGAGCTAGACAGGCGCAGTACTTCTTATAGAATTCTATTACATATCCATCGGGCCCTGGGGCATTGCTGTTTGAAATGTGTGCTATCTCTGTGTTAATCGCCTCTAAAGTTATCCCAGCATCAAGTGCAGCAGCTGCCCCCCTGTCTAGTTTAGGAAGTTCACATTCAGCGAGAAAGCGTTCCATAGTTTGTGGATCAGTAGCATCGCATTTTGATTGGTATAGCTCTGAGTAAAACTGCGCAAAGCATTTATTAATATCCTGCGTATCTGTTACTATTTTACCCTTCTTGTCTTTTATTTTGTGAATAGCTCTAGATGCCTGTACATGCCTTAGCTGTCTTGCTAATAATTTATGTGGTTTGTCACCCAGTTCAAAATAACTTTGTTGCGTTCTAGCAAGTAAAGAGCCCACCCGCTTCGAAAGGATGGTATTGTATTCATATTTTAACTTTGTGATCTTCTCAAGGGCTGTATACGAGGAATTCGTCCTAAAAACGTTCTCCTGTTCCCCTAACTGTCTTTCAATTTCTCTCAGCCTAGTATTGGCGCGTTTCTTCCTCTCTGATGTATAAGAAATAATGTAACCTCTAATCACAGCCTTTAGAGATTCCCAAAGGGTGGAGTTGTCAACATCAAATCAAATCAAATATAATTTGTCACATACACATGGTTAGCAGATGTTAATGCGAGTGTAGCGAAATGCTTGTGCTCCTAGTTCCGACAATGCAGTAATAACCAACAAGTAATCTAACTAACAATTCCAAAACTACTGTCTTATACACACAAGTGTAAGGAGATAAAGAATATGTACATAAAGATATATGAATGAGTGATGGTACAGAGCGGCGTAGGCAAGATACAGTAGATGGTATCGAGTACAGTATATACATATGAGATGAGTATGTAAACAAAGTGGCGTAGTTAAAGTGGCTAGTGATACATGTATTACATAAAGATGCCGTAGATGATATAGAGTACAGTATATACGTATACATATGAGATGAATAATGTAGGGTATGTAAACATTATATGAGGTAGCATTGTTTAAAGTGGCTAGTGATATATTTACATCATTTCCCATCAATTCCCATTATTAAAGTGGCTGGAGTTGAGTCAGTGTGTTGGCAGCAGCCACTCAATGTTAGTGGTGGCTGTTTGAACAGTCTGATGGCCTTGAGATAGAAGCTGTTTTTCAGTCTCTCGGTCCCAGCTTTGATGCACCTGTACTGACCTCGCCTTCTGGATGATAGCGGGGTGAACAGGCAGTGGCTCGGGTGGTTGTTGTCCTTGAAGATCTTTATGGCCTTCCTGTAACATCGGGTGGTGTAGGTGTCCTGGAGGGCAGGTAGTTTGCACCCGGTGATGCGTTGTGCAGACCTCACTACCCTCTGGAGAGCCTTACGGTTGTGGGCGGAGCAGTTGCCGTACCAGGCGGTGATACAGCCCGCCAGGATGCTCAGGATTGTGCATCTGTAGAAGTTTGTGAGTGCTTTTGGTGACAAGCCGAATTTCTTCAGCCTCCTGAGGTTGAAGAGGCGCTGCTGCGCCTTCTTCACGATGCTGTCTGTGTGGGTGGACCAATTCAGTTTGTCTGTGATGTGTATGCCGAGGAACTTAAAACTTGCTACCCTCTCCACTACTGTTCCATCGATGTGGATAGGGGGGTGTTCCCTCTGCTGTTTCCTGAAGTCCACAATCATCTCCTTAGTTTTGTTGACGTTGAGTGTGAGGTTATTTTCCTGACACCACACTCCGAGGGCCCTCACCTCCTCCCTGTAGGCCGTCTCGTCGTTGTTGGTAATCAAGCCTACCACTGTTGTGTCGTCCGCAAACTTGATGATTGAGTTGGAGGCGTGCATGGCCACGCAGTCGTGGGTGAACAGGGAGTACAGGAGAGGGCTCAGAACGCACCCTTGTGGGGCCCCAGTGTTGAGGATCAGCGGGGTGGAGATGTTGTTGCCTACCCTCACCACCTGGGGGCGGCCCGTCAGGAAGTCCAGTACCCAGTTGCACAGGGCGGGGTCGAGACCCAGGGTCTCGAGCTTGATGACGAGCTTGGAGGGTACTATGGTGTTAAATGCCGAGCTGTAGTCGATGAACAGCATTCTCACATAGGTATTCCTCTTGTCCAGGTGGGTTAGGGCAGTGTGCAGTGTGGTTGAGATTGCATCATCTGTGGGCCTATTTGGGCGGTAAGCAAATTGGAGTGGGTCTAGGGTGTCAGGTAGGGTGTCGTTAGTTCCGAGGAAAAGGCAATCTGCTCCTTCAAATACTGACAAAAAGCTTCATCTTTCAACAGGTATGCGTCTAAGCGCCACGGTCGCCGACCTGTCGACATATTGTCGAGTTTCAGCACCATGGACAGAGGAGAGTGGTCCGTAATTAGAATAGGGTGATAGGTAACCGACTCAGCTGCTGAAATTAGTTTGGAGTCCAACAAAAAATAGTCAATTCTGGAATATGATTTATGAACTGATGAAAAGAAAGAATAATCCCTGTCTGTTGGGTGCGTCAGTCTCCAAATATTTACATTGTTAAGGTTCGTCATCAATGTCCTCAATGTGTTTAGACAGACACTGGCATTTGATTGTTGAAGTGACCTTGATAGCTGTTTATCTAAAAGATGATCTAACGTACAGTTAAAGTCCCCTCCAACAATAACACTTGTATCCGACATATTTGGTATGTCCTTAAATACCCTTTGAAAAAATAATGGATCATCAAAGTTGGGTCCATATAAATTGACCAAGGTTACTGGTTTCGAATTCAGTGTACCAGCCACAATAATATACCGACCATTAGGATCTGAAATCGAGGATGAGTAAACAAAAGGAATGTTTTTCCTTATCAGGATTGCTACCCCTCTCGCTTTGCATCAAAGTTAGACTGGTATATCTGACCGATCCAGCCGACTCGTAGCTTGGCCTGAGCGGAGCGTTGAATATGAGTTTCTTGAAGAAACACTATGTCAGCACCCAGTGATTTAAGATGAGAGAGAACCTTAGCTCGTTTCACCACATGCCCCAAGCCATTACAGTTCCAGCTGACTATCTTCATTCCACCTGGTCTACTCTGTGCTCTGTCACTATGTGGCATTTCTTATTTTAGAGCCAATTGTTGCTGTCATACAAAACCCAGAAGAAAAACGTCCCGCCGTGCGGGAGCTTGTCATGCCAACTGTATTAATAAACGTGAACATAAAACACAGACCCCATCCCCCCCTCCCGTCCCTTTACTGAGTGACTTCCCCAAACAAAGCTCTCCTTGGCTAAACATACAGCATGAACTAACTCGTCGTCTATTAATGCTCCGCATATAAACTAATATTAAATAACACTTAACTCTCACGTTAGGGGGTGAGTGGCACTAAAACATGATATGTTAAACAATGCTATATTAGCCACAACATCTCACCTATCATATAAGTCCCCATTTCTGATCTTCTAATCTAAAAGACATAGGCCGGAAATTCAAACACATTCCTGGCCTGTATTTGGCCATTCAGCCGGCTGACACAGCCGTCCTGTATCCTCAGCCAGGGAGCTTGCTTGTCAAGAACAGATCAGCCTTTTTTGGGTTGTCAAACGTACGTGTTGATCCTTCGACTGTCACCTTAAACCGGGCTGGGAAGAGGAATCCATATCGGATGTTGGCCGCCCTGCATTTGTTGCGTACCTCATCATACTCTTTCCGTTGGTTGCTCACCTCCAAGGTAAGATCTGGGTAGAAAGACACCCTGGCTCTGTTGTAGTTAAGGGGGAACTTTTGACTAGCCAGCTTGAGGATGAGATCCCTGGTCTGGGGATAGTGCAGCCGTACAATGAATGGCCTTGGTGGCCCGCCCTTGGCCGGCGTCGTTGAGATCTGTGTACGCGGTCGATCAGGGTGGCCGTTTTGAAGTGTTCACTCCCCAGCAGGGCCGGTATCAGCTCCGAGACAAATTCAGTGGATTTTCCCTTTCTCAGTGTTCTCCTGGATCCCACATATTCGGATGTTCTGGCGTCTTTAGTGCGACTCGAGCATTTCCATTCGGGCTTTCAGGGTTTTGTTGTCATTTTTGAACGTCACGCACTGTTTCTCTATGTCCTGTAGCCTGGCCTCGTGATCGACTGTCGTCTGCTCAACCTCATGCACCCTTCCCTTAGTTGCCTTCACAGATTCGGCCAAAGTCCCAATACTCTTTGCGATATCAGCCAACCTTGTGTCCACCTTCTTGCTTAGTGAGTTTATGGCAGCCAGCATGTCACTTTGAGTAGGGTCTGTGGGGAACTAGCCTCTTCAGCTAACTCCTCGTGGGTCGGCGACGTTGGAATTGGTTCGTTGTTTATCTCATTGAAATGATCTTGTTTAGCGCACCCTTTTTTGGTGCCTTTTCCCTTTGTCATATTTGTTTGAAGTTATAGGTCGTGAGAGGTTAAGATAAATACTAATTTGTTTCAAAATAGAGCGGAGCTCTAGCAAAGCACGTCTACTCCATAGCACGCTCTCTAGCGCCCCACGGAGTCCTTTCAAAAGCAATCTCTTAGTTCTAGTCTGAAATGATACCATATAACCTAATCACTACATAGTGCACTTCTTTTAATCAGAGCCCTATGTGGGCTATATAGAGAATAGGGGGCCATTTGAGAGACAGTCCCAGTGTTCCCTGGACTGGAGATCCTGAGCAGAGCTATCACTGGCAGGAGGACCACATAGGACATGTTTTCCAGGTCCTCTATGGTCACATTCATAGAAAGAAATACAACAACTTTAAGTGACAGCATTTCCTCCCCCTCTCTCCATTCCAGTGTCTCCCACTTCTACATTGGCAAGTGTCAGACAGTGTGGGGCTGTCCATATACAGGTACTGCTGTCTAGCTCCGTACCTGGCTGGGGTCCACACTGGCCTGTACAAACGCATGCGCTGGAATGTGGAGAGACCCAGAGAGAGCCTGCAGCAGGAAACGGATGGCGAGATGGAGGGACATCCAGAGGAGGACAAGCCAGTGGCAGGGAAAGAGAGAGCCACCAACACAGAGTAGTGAGTGAGAGAGAGCGAGGGGGAGGTAGAGAAAGGGTTAAAGTAAGGCACAACATGCCAATAAACGATAATTGTAAAATTAGTGGCAAGAAATATTTGGGACTCTTTTGAACTGAGATGTTCGATGACAATGTGCATTTCGAAATTCAGGCCTAAGAACAGTCGGATCAGATGGCATCTCTCACTGCCTGTGTGACTGCCTGTGTGACTGTGTGTGTGTTTCTCGTGCAGCTACTTCCTGTGCTACGAGGACGTCCCTGAGGAGCCTGCTGAGGGGGGCGATGGAGAGGGAAAAGGGGAGACGGTTGCTATAGGCAATATGGTCAAAGTGTGGTCAATCGGTCTGTGGATCCAAACGTATCCTGACCCCGTGAGAGACCACATCTACGACTGGTAAAAGGTCACACTCAGATCACTTCACAACACTCATCTTTGACTTGTTTATAGAATACTTAAGAGTAAGCACCATGTTAATATAACTCACACTGTGTGTGTGCCTGAGTGTGTGTTTGTGCATCTCTATGCGAATGTGTGTGTTCGTGTTCGTTCCAGGGTGCTGTTCTGGGTTCCGCAGGCTAGGTACCACAGGCTGTTGTGTCTGGGAGGAGAGGAGCCCTCTGCTTGCAATGCTACTCACTGCCTGCTGGGGGCTTTGTTTTCTCAACAGACCCCAGTGGAAGACCCCAGTCGTGAAACAGAGACAAGCCACTGTTCTGGTACTGCCTTTGGCCATAACATGTTCTCATTGATTTAATAAAGGATTTAACATGACTTGTTGTTAGCTTTACGTTGTGTTATGTTCGGCTAATGTTTTCAAATCTAAGTAACTATTGGGAAGGACTTTAAGGACTGAACATTGACATAGGACTGACATAAGGACTGGACACTGACATAGGACTGGACACTGACATAGGACTGACATAAGGACTGGACACTGACATAGGACTGACATAAGGACTGGACACTGACAAAGCTCTGGTTCCTACTAGCCAGTCATCCATGACAAATATTTTCCTTATAGTTCCTTACATATTGTATAAAAACAAATATAATTTATAAAGACAGCGGGTTTTATTACCAGTTCCCTACCAGCTAGTGACAGATTTGAACTGTATCTGATGTTGTCTATTCATATTCAAGGTTTTATTGAGCGTGTGTTACTATATTCTGTGGTTGTTGGAAATCATTTTGTATGATCAGAATAAAACAATTGACTTGCCATTAATTTGCACAGGAGTGTTATTTTGTGAAAGAAAACAATTTATTGAAAATAAAATTATTGTGTAAATATTTTAATAACATGGGGTCTCAGTACTGTACTTACATTGTAAATTATTTGTTTGTAAACAATGGAGTAATACAACATTACAGTTTGCCATGTGGTTAAGATTTCCTTTATTGATAATATTTCACGTTTGCAGTGCTGTTCTATCATGCAAAATAGCCTACTGTGACAACTAGGTAGTTCAGAATGAAGACCTTTCTGTTCCTGAATCATTTCTAGTCCTGTCCTTGCCCCATGTATTTTTTTGATCACTTGAACCATTTAGTTGTGACATCACAATGTCTTATGTTTGCCAAAGATTCTAAAGTTCTAAATTTGAGCATTCTATACTTCTATATACACATGTATTCTGAATTCAGACTGCTATAATACAGCACTCGTGTTGGTTGCATTGCTCGATTGTTTAGTTCTTATTTTGGATTTAGTTCTAGTACAGTTTTGAAGTTTTTAGTTGAGTTTTCTGTAAATAAATATTTTCTAGTTTACTGGTCTCCTGGGGATAACTTGGAGCAAATATGGATGACTCGACATCCATCCAAGGGTCTTCTTGGGTCCATTGTTACCTTGATGAGCTGGTAAGTTTGCCATTAATTATACAATTGCTCTCATGTGTTTAAGCATCTACTTTGATGTTCTGCTTTAGTATTTAATAGGTTTTGTATCCACCACATCCATGATAAATCTGATATCCTGAACAAAATGACATTGTCATGGCCATAAAATAAAATGTCCTGTGTGATTCCACTGCTAATATTAAACTCCTACTGTGTGTACAGATGCTGAAGGTGAAGGATCGCCAGAGACTTGAGGAAGAGATCGAGCAGGAAGTTCATAGAGAGCTGAGCGTGACACCAAGCCAATGTCACCAGTCTCCAGGAGAGGTATACTCATACTTTTCCATTCCCTAAACTATAGTACACCATTGCTATATACTACACCATTGCTATCACCCACATAGACTGTTTATTTACCTGTTATTGCACCTTTAGTTCACAAAGGAACAGTATGAACTAATGTCTTCTTCCTCTCTTCCATCTCAAGGTAACCATGGAGGGGCAGCAGCTCCTGACTGACAAGGCCAAGCCATTGGTTCCTTCCCATGAGCCTCTTGGTTCTGTAGCTCTGATGAGTGGCGACACAGCAGATATTCTCTCAGAGAAACAGGCACACCCTGAGATCAGGTCAGATGAGAAGCTCCAGGTGGAGTTCCTCAGCCAGACCCAGGTGGAGATTCCACAAGAGGTCAGGGAGGTCATGGACAGCCTGCTGGACAAGGTGGCAGATGGAGAAGCCCAGGAGAAGAATGCTGAGGTCCTCATGGCAAACCTGAACCCCTATCCTCCCTCATCCTCAGAAGTTTATGTCATACGGGACCTGGACAGCCAGGTAGACAAGGTAAGACTGGATCCTTTATTTGTGAACTGTTGTTGTATACTACACTGTTAAAATAGGGATCCAAACGGGTTCTTTGGCTGTCCCCATAAGATAACCCTTTTTAGTTCCAGGTAGAACCTTTTTCGGTTCCATATACAATCCTCTGTAGAAAGGGTTTTACCAGGCCTCCCGGGTGGCGCAGTGGCTGTACTGCAGCTCCAGCTGTGCCACCAGAGACCCTGGGTTCGCACCCAGGCTCTGTCGTAACCGGCCGCGACCGGGCGGTCCGTGGGGCGATGCACAATTGGCCTAGCGTCGTCCGGGTGAGGGAGGGCTTGGCCGGTAGGGATATCCTTGTCTCATCGCGCACCAGCGCCCGGCCCGCCACTCCTGTGGAGAAAAAAATTGGTAAAATTCAACCACAAAAAATAACCCAAAAAGGGTTTTTGGGGACAGCAGAGGGACACCCTTTAAGGTTCTAGATAACGCCTTTTTTTTTCTAAGTGACTGTAATAAGTAATAAGTAATAATGTAATATAAATGTAATAAGAAATACACTACAAGACGTGATAGGTAGTAAAGTATTGCAATGCCTCTCTTTCTCTTCTATGTGAAGGAAAAGAAGGTTGAGTCCCTTGACCTTAGCACATGTCCCATACTCCAAACGGCCCTCACAGACACTGAGACCGTAATGAAGACTGCATACAAGATCATGCCGAAGAAGATTGTGGTACTTGTTTCCACCATCAAGCATATCATCACCCAGGTGCTTCTTCAAGTAGATCCCCAAGCCTTTCAGGGGGGAGTGTATTTGGAGACACCTGCTATCATCAACGACACCCAAGCTCTTCTGTGGTCTATTCCCTGGGTCGAGGTCACTGAGGAGGAGGAGCTGTTGAACGGTCAGCAGTCCATTGATGCTTATGAGGTGGCTAAGACTGTCATCAACAACCTTGAGCAAGTGCTAGGCCCGAAACCTGTGCTGGCGAGAGCACTGGGAATCGGGTCACACATCTTGACAAGGTACATTGTTCATCTCGTAGGTCTATGCATTGCTAAGACAGTGCCCGTTGTTTATGCTGCCAATGAAGAGGAGAGACGTATTAGTCAGGATATGGTGAACATCTGTCCTCTACCTGCTCGATTGATCATTAGTGGAGAACTATTCAGTGACTTCGTAGTGAAGTTTATTCTAAAACTTCATCCAATGAACGGACGCGGTACTAAACAGCTTGACCAACAGGCTCTGCTCTTACTGGTCGTTAAAATGGCCTCGGTTGCTTTTAACATCTTGAGGAAGATTCCAGGTATATCTGTGGATGAAAATCTGTGCCCCCCCTTATGCAACATGAGAAAGACAGTGTTGCACATGCAGAGTGCCATGATACATCAGTTTGGCACGACAATCAAGATAAAAAAACTGGTTGCCATGAAGGACACGGTGATCATCTCCACCATCCCCAGCGCTATCTGTGAGGGGATCCTGATGGTGTACAAGGGCATCAGTGACACCTATCCGCTTCAAGTCCTCGGCCCACGGTGTCCAATAGCTAGGAGCTGCGAAGAGGCTATGGAGAGCAAACTCTTTGCAGTAGCCCTACCCGAGGACCTTAGGAAGACCATCTACGATCACTACGGGTCCCGGGTCGGGAAACTGGCACTGTTCCTGAAGGCTTTCCCCCTGAATGACCGCATCAAGTTGGAATACATCCGTCGTGTTTCTCTGCCTCGTTCCTCCAACAGAGATGTAGTCTGGATTGACCCCAAATACTTTGTTGGGGACGACGATGAAGAGGTTGTGACATCAAGCAACACAATGCCTGATAATCCTCTTGCTCTCGACGTCAGTCAGGCTGCCTTTTTGAAGCAGTTCCCACAGACTGATGTTTTCGAGGTAACCACAAAGGACTGTGGAAAGCCTGTGCAAGAACCGGCTCGGACGGAGACCGAGAGGAACAAACCAAAGATGACAAACCTTGATATTGTTCCTGTTATTCTTGTCAGGAAAGTCTTTGACTCTGTTTTTGCAGATTCATGTACAATCAAGCAGCAATACGGTTCATGGGAAGACGTCTCACTTTGCAATGATATGGTAGGGCACCTACATATCCAGGTTCAGAAAGAGGCATTGAAATACCAAAACCAAAGACTGTTCTTACGCACTCTGAGGAAGCTCAACGATGAGCCGGACAAGATGGCCAAATTCTTAGAAGACGTCTCATTCTCTATCAAGAGCAAGTACTTCAGGACTTTCCATGACTGGCCAATGGTTAAAGCCCAGATATACCCAGAAATACAGTCTCTGCTAGTCTGCGATATCATGGTCAGAGAGATCATGGCTCACCTGAGGCCTACCTTGACCTTCGCCAAGGACACCAAGAAGGGTGATGACCGGCCATACTGCATCAACATCCCGGTCAAGAGAGAGACCAAAACCCCGGATGATACAGGTAGAACAATGCTACTGTTGGTGTTGTACATTCAGAATCAGGCCTAGTCTCTTGTAAATGACTGGTATTCCACAATGTTCTTTCATTCACAATTTCACAACAAAATCCGATGTAGTCAACTGCTACAGTAACAGTCAGCTACCCAGTTGGACAATAATTTGAACTCCTCCCTTCCGCTCAAATGTACTATCTTGTCACATTTCCATTCCCCCTAGACAAGACCAAGCTGGAGCTTTGCATTGAGAAAGCCAGCGCTGACAGAATGAAGAAGCTCCTCACCCCACTTGAGAAGGTAAGCTACACTGTTTTCTGTATTGTCTCATTGATAATATCAGTCCATTTGAATGTTGTCTGTTCCGTACTGAGCTGGAGCTTCAGCATTGAAAGGTTGCTGATGGTGATGGCTTCCTGAGGTTTGTTTCCACTACAGGAGGGGAGGAGGGCTAATAATTATGTTTGGAATGGAGTAACTGGAATGGCATCAAACACATGGAAACTGTGTGTTTGATGTGTTCGATACCATTCCATTGATACCATTCCAGCCATTACTATGAGCCCGTCCTCCCCAATTAAGGTGCCTGTAGTTTCCACTCACCAACTATGTTTGTTCACAGGAACCCGAACCCTTCTGGAAGACGGGATCGATGGCAATGATGAAGGAGGAAAATAATAAAAAGAAGCAGGTGAAGAAGAGGGGTTGCGGCTGGTTCTGGGGTGGGTTTGGCCGTAAGAAAAAAACAGCGAAAGAATTCCCACAGACCGTTGTTTTCGAATCAACCACAAAGGACTGTGGAAAGCCTGTGCAAGAACAGACTCAGACGGAGACTGAGAGGAACAAACCAAAGGTGACAAACCTTGATATTGTTCCTGTTATTCTTGTCAGGAAAGCCTTTGACTCTGTCTTCCCAGTTTCATGTGCAATCAAGCAGCAATACGGTTCATGGGAAGCTGTCCCACTTTGCAAAGTTATGGTAGAGCACATACATATCCAGGTTCAGAAAGAGGCATTGAAATACCAAAACCAAAGACTGTTCTTACGCACTCTGAGGAAGCTCAACGATGAGCCGGACAAGATGGCCAAATTCTTAGAAGACGTCTCACTCTCTATCAGGAGCAATTACCTCAGGACTTTCCATGAGTGGCCAATGGTTAAAGCCCAGCTATACCCAGAAATACAGTCTCTGCTGGTCTGCGATATCATGGTCAGAGAGATCATGGCTCACCTGAGGCCTACCGTGACCTTCGCCAAGGACACCAAGAAGGGTGATGACCGGCCATACTGCATCAACATCCCGGTCAAGAGAGAGACCAGAACCTCTGTTGATACAGGTAGAACAATGCTACTGTTGGTGTTGTACATTCAGAATCAGGCCTAGTCTCTTGTAAATGACTTGTATTCTACAATGTTCTTTCATTCACAATTTCACGACAGAATCCGATGTAGAGTAAACAGCTTCATGTAACAGTCAACTAACCAGTTGGACAATAACAATTTGAACTCCTCCCTTATGTTCAAATGTCCTATCTTGTCACATTTCCATTTCTTGTAGAAAAGACCAAGCTGGAGCTTTGCATTGAGAAAGCCAGCGCTGACAGAATGAAGGAACTCCTCACCCCACTTGAGAAGGTAAGCTACACTGTTTTCTGTATTGTCTCATTGATAATATCAGTCCATTTGAATGTTGTCTGTTCCGTACTGAGCTGGAGCTTCAGCATTGAATGGTTGCTGATGGTGATGGCTTCCTGAGGTTTGTATCCACTACAGGAGGGGAGGAGGGCTAATAATTATGTTTGGAATGGAGTAACTGGAATGGCATCAAACACACGGAAACTGTGTGTTTGATGTTTTCGATACCATTCCATTGATACCATTCCAGCCATTACTATGAGCCCGTCCTCCCCAATTAAGGTGCCTGTAGTTTCCACTCACCAACTATGTTTGTTCACAGGAACCCGAACCCTTCTGGAAGACGGCAATGATGGAGGAGGAATATAATAAAAAGAAGAAGGGCTGGTTCTGGGCTTTGTTTGGCCGTAAGAAAAAAAACAGCGAAAGAATTGTGGATGGAGGATTGTCGCAGGCGCGGATACTAGAAATCACATCCACACAAACCAAGCGTATGGACGCACACACATTTACACAGAGACAGATATAACAACAAGGCCTACCTCAGATCCCAAACAGACAACATATGTTGCCTGTCTAATACTATGTCTTATTTTCCATTTTTCTCTGTGAACTTTTATTTGAAAAATAAACACTTTATTTGAAGTATTTTGCATGACTTTGTTTTCTAAAGATGTGTCTTTTATGACTTTATTTCTGATATGTATTTTTTACATTCCATATAGAGGAGCCTGATTGTATTGCTTTATGGTGTAGCCTGAAAATCTGTGTTTTAAATTGTTGTTTTTGATTAGATCAACACATTTACTTTGCTGAAAGTACAGTATGTTTCGAATTTTGGGCTTTTGGGATAATTTATACAGGAGACTATTCAAATGAATTGGTTAATTAACAACAACGAACATTTGGTGAATTAATATACGTTAAATAAAAACGCTTCCGTTAATAGTCTGAAACGGATCATTTACAAGAATAAATGGTACAAAGAGTAGAATATGAAATGCTGTAGCTGCTTCTGAGGATTGTTTGGCCGTAAGAAAAAAAAACCTAGTTGGACCCCTGGACACTTCTTGACAATCTTCCTCAGAAACACAGCAAGACCATAGCTGTCATGTAAGGCAGGTGTTTGGAAAGGAGAGCTCACCTCTACATTCAGTAGTCTACATGATATGACCAAGATGTATCACAGTGGGGCAGCATGGGATTAAAACTTTGCAACCTCGGTGCATCAGTGATCATGACGGAAGTCTCTCAATCATAACATGCTAAGATATTTTTCTTATTCTTTATTTAAAAACAATATAACACTTTGTACAAACATATTACTTGTTAATTATGCATCAAAAGGCCGATGGGGGGGAAAAAATAGATACATGATTCTAGAATTAAGGGCACCGCAAGGAAATCTCCAGTAAAAGGTGTTGCGTAATGTCTCAAACATGTGGGTCTTTGGTTTCACAGTTAAAAGAACATCTCTGAGCAAGTGAAGAAGAACGCAGGGTGCTTTTGGTCAAACAAAGCATTAATTCAAAATTCAAAAAGGCACTCGCACATCTGAGCAATCATTTTGCATTTGCATGCGAACAGTTGAACAACATGAAGGACAAAGGAAAACGGCACACTGCTCTTGATCGTATCAGTGATCTTTAATAAGCGTACTTGTCGGCCTCGCGGCCTTCGTCAGAGCTTTCGAAAGAGTAGTGTGCTGTTTCCTTTTTCCTTCATCTTGTCAAACAAAGCATCAATTACAGTGGTGTTAATACTTGGTTTATCTGTCGTCTCAAATGCTTTTATATATATATATAACTAGTTGATGAATTTCACGTGGCTCTGTTTGACAAGCCATTCTGTGTGTAAATGGTTTTACACACCGAGCAGTAGAGACGGCAACAGGTTGACAACGTTTGGAGGTACACGCTTATACGAAAGAGTTATAATTATTGTCGAAACTTGAATTGAATGTTATCACATTGTGTTCTCTGATGACACAGTATAAAAAATAAAAAAAAGTTTTAAAAAATCACACACATTGAGGCCACACAGACAATACACAGGGGCCAACATTTCAATATGTGTCATCCAATACATTTCTGGATGAAGCTGGTTGATGGTGTCCAACCTAAATAACAAGTCAAATTTGAACACCATTAATACCCTTTATGAGGGATCCATTCCTGTAAACCTTGTGTTTCCTCGTCCTAAATCCTGACCTTTACTCTCTGTCCCACTGTTCTAGTGCATCACTTCGCAACTGGACATGTCCTGTTTGGCTGCTGTCTTGTGGGATATTTGGCACTCCGTCACAACCTCAATCTCTTATCTGTCAGCGTGACCTCTTTAGCTCTGTCTGTCCTACGACCGAAACCAAAGAGCAAACAGACTGTTTGAGTCATGATTTTAGGTTCCTGTCAAGGGTGCGTGTGCATCAAATCAAAATCAAATTTCATTTGTCACATGCGTCGAATACAACAGGTGAGTAGACCTTACAGTGTAATGCTTACTTACAAGCCCTTAATCAACAATGCAGTTACGAAAAATAAAATAAGAAATAAAAAAGAAATAAATTAGAAATAAAAAAGAATTAAGGAGCAACAATAAAATAACAGGGGGTTCCGGTACAGAGTCCATGTGCAGAGGCACCGGTTAGTCGAGGTCATTGAGGTAATATGTACATGTAGGTAGAGGTAAAGTGACTATGCATGGATAATAAACAGAGAGTAGCAGCAGCGTAAAAATGGGGGGTGAGGTGGGGACAATGCAAATAGTCCAGGTAGCCATTTTATTAACTGTTCACGAGTCTTATGGCTTGGGGGTGGAAGCTGTTTAGAAGCCTCTTGGACCTAGACTTGGCGCTCCGGTACCGCTTGCCGTGCGGTACCAGAGAGAACAGTCTATGACTAGGGTGGCTGGAGTCCTTGGCAATTTTTTGGTCCTTCCTCTGACACCACCTGGTATAGAGGTCCTGGATGGCAGGAAGCTTGTGTTACAGGGTTGGTTATGTTTCCACTTGAATTTAAAGAAATGTCTATTTAATGTTCAAGCATTCTTATTGGTTGGTTCAATTCCGATGACAATAAGGCGTGTTGTGATTGGCCCCGCTTGCAGATAGGGGGAGATCGCGAACGTCATGTCTCCCCAGTATGAAAATGTGGGTAGGGGTAGGTCACGTTCTGAATACTGTTTTATATTTTAAAATGTGTATAAGTTTGCTGCACATTGCTGATTTAAACATGTGTGGGTATATGGTACCTGTTAGGGATTGAGGGGCTTTCTGGGATGTGCTTTGGTAAATGTTTGCTGTATATAAGCGTGTTAGCTAGCATGCTGGGCACAGAAGCCCACTGCTAACACAGTTGTTTTCACGCTACAGATTTTACCATCGATAGCCATCAACATCATTAAGCCCTGCACATCTAACGTACTGTTTCCTATTTAACAACAGATAATAAATAATGCTCAACTGGGACCACTGGCTGGGGTGATTTATTAGGACAAAACACAACGCAAGGAGAGTACGATCAACATCTGTTACACTTGTCCCCAGTGATGCTAATGGGGGGGGGGGGGGGTCACCTTGGGGTCATGATAGGGTCTGCACCAAATGTTTGATGTATTATAATAATTGATTATGTTTATGTTATATTAATAGAAGGGGAAGGGCTATAAGACCCCTCCCTCATTACATCTTTAGCGTCCTGGACTACAGATTAGCAATATATATATGTACATTATAAAGTTTAATATTGTTCCACAGTTATTTTCTAGTCTTTGCTTCTTATAAGAAATGGTCTGAGAGATGTGTGTTATTGCAGTCAAAACAGGGTATCTGTAAGAAAGCGCCTCAAGGCTAAAAGAGATTCATAGACACAGAACCCTGCAGGGGAGTGAAAGAGATAAGAGACTAGTCAGACATACCACTATAAAGCAACTTGGGGAGTGGAAAATTACTGCTGTGCCCTTAGAAAACACTGGATCTATTGTCTCTCCTGCAAGGTTGTATAACTGTATTTGCATGGACGTGGTCTCATGAGTAGAAGGTGTTGACGTAGGCATTTACATCACTAGGGGTTGACTGTAAGCCTATTAAAGCAACTTGTACCCTTTCCTATTTTACAGAACTTACTCGGAAACATGCATGTTATGTTCCTGTTGTCAACTTCTGTCTGCAATTGCGTTCTTTTTTTTATTTTTTATACTGTGTCATCAGAGAACACAATGTGATAACATTCAATTCAAGTTTCGACAATAATTATAACTCTTTCGTATAAGCGTGTACCTCCAAACGTTGTCAACCTGTTGCCGTCTCTACTGCTCGGTGTGTAAAACCATTTACACACAGAATGGCTTGTCAAACAGAGCCACGTGAAATTCATCAACTAGTTATATATATATATAAAAGCATTTGAGACGACAGATAAACCAAGTATTAACACCACTGTAATTGATGCTTTGTTTGACAAGATGAAGGAAAAAGGAAACAGCACACTACTCTTTCGAAAGCTCTGACGAAGGCCGCGAGGCCGACAAGTACGCTTATTAAAGATCACTGATACGATCAAGAGCAGTGTGCCGTTTTCCTTTGTCCTTCATGTTGTTCAACTGTTCGCATGCAAATGCAAAATGATTGCTCAGATGTGCGAGTGCCTTTTTGAATTTTGAATTAATGCTTTGTTTGACCAAAAGCACCCTGCGTTCTTCTTCACTTGCTCAGAGATGTTCTTTTAACTGTGAAACCAAAGACCCACATGTTTGAGACATTACGCAACACCTTTTACTGGAGATTTGCTTGCGGTGCCCTTAATTCTAGAATCATGTATCTATTTTTTCCCCCCCATCGGCCTTTTGATGCTAAATTGTGTGTTGTCTGACTGTCTGCCTATGTCTGAGGCTGAGTGTCCTCTTCATGGAAAAGACGGGCTCTTACAAACAGAGCAATCTTCCTCAGCTTTTCTGCCCCCTTATTTAACCCAGCGACTGACAATTACAGTTTGGATTATATTGGGAATGATTTGAACAGGGGATTTCAGTGTGCCTGAAAACTCTTATTTTGCGGTCCTGCTCTCTATGGATTTATCTCCATACTCTAGATCCTCTAAAGCTGTGCAGCAGAAACTGAGACAATTATATCCCTTTCTCTTAATTAAAGATGGCCGCCCACTGTTCAGCTATTCAGTTATTCTCTGCATCCATCTCCATCCACTCTCCCCGTGTCCAGATTGAGCCGTGTATGATGTCCGCTTACTGCAGTGGGTCCAGCTGTCAGGCCCAACATCTGTCTCCAATTGGTCTGTAGATGTCAAACAGGAGGGGGATTGGGATTTGTCCGAGCCAGGGGGGATTTGGGAGGCATGCAGTGGGCCGATCAGTCGGTCTAGTGCACAACTAGGGCCTTGTTCAAATGTAATGCACTATATAGGGAATAGGGTGCCATTAAAGTCTGCCTGGTGTAGTGGTTCCCCTGCAATAAAGAGAAAATTGAGTATAGATGGAGGCATAGTTCAGACATATGAACCCATTCTAAGGTGATCCTGGCATCCTAGTTAACACTACAGCTGGATTATAGGCCAACGTGATAGAATATCTTTCACGCCATGGGCTTGGTGTGACCGACTGGGTCCGAACCTGGGTCTCATGGGCAAAACAACACTGTGTTAGTCCGATGAGCTTCAAGCCTAGGCATTAATGACAGCTTCACGTCTCAGGCAAGGTTACTCATTAATGTGAGCGTGACTCACTGAATGACAGGGTAGGTGGAAAGGAGTGGAAGGACAGGTGATTAAAAAAGCAGACTTGTATGGATTTATATGTGATAATAAACTAGCATTTCCATCATGGCTGGCTGTAGTGGGAAAATTCCCCAGTTCATGTGAAAGCCCAGTCATTTTGTAACATACTATGAACTGTAAATCATCATCATAGGCGTCATAACACTCAATCAGGTACACGTGTGCCAACACGCTTATGGAAAGCACATTAAACGGTGTGGATTTGGATACACTCTACACACAGACCCAAGTGTTATCGAGAACAAATCCCAAGACTCCATATACAGAAGAGAATGTTGTTATTTTTTACCTCTGCTCTTTTTATCTGGCCGCTTCTGTAAAAGACTGCAGCTGTCATCTCGTAAGAGCCTTAGTTCCTGTCATAAAGTCCCACGGTGTTGATGGTGCAGTACTAAACATGCTTTGTCATAGCTTTGCCATAAAAACACCCACAGTACCTTGACACCCAAGTGTAAAATCCTACCACAGATTTAACTGCAATAAATTATACAATTGTTATCAACAAGATGCCATATAAAGGATCACTGAGTATTGCTGTGAATTTAAATTCAACCTATTTTGCATATCATGGCACTTTGGGTCCCGGGTCCAGACGAGCCAGATCTTCCACCCAGATTTGCAAATCACATACCACCATAGTCCCTGTGCCAAAGAACACCAAGGTAACCTGTCTAAATGACTACCGACCCATAGCCCTCACCTCTGTAGCCATGTAGGGCTTTGAAAAGCTGGTCATGGCTCACATCAACACCATTATCCCAGAAACACTAGACCCACTCTAATTTGCAAACTGCCCCAACAGATCCACAGATGATGCAATCTCTATTGCCCTCCACACTGCCCTTTCCCACCTGGACAAAAGGAACACCTACGTGAGAATGCTATTCATTGACTACAGCTCAGCGTTCAACACCATAATGCCCTCAAAGCTCATCTCTAAGCACCCTGGGACTAAACACCTTCCTCTGAAACTGGATCCTGGACTTCCTGACAGGCAGCCCTCAGGTGGTAAAGGTAGGTAACACATCTACCACACTGATCCTCAACACAGGGGCCCCTCAGGGGTGCGTGCTCAGTCTCCTCCGGTACTCCCTGTTCACCCATGACCAAGCACGACTCCAACACTATCATTAAGTTTGCCGTCGACACAACAGTGGTAGGCCTGATCACTGATAATGATGAGAGCCTACAGGGAGGAGATCAGAGACTTGGCAGTCTGGTGCCAGGACAACAACGTCTCCCTCAACGTGATCAAGACAAAGGAGATGATTGTGGACTACAGAAAAGGAGGACCGAGCACCCCCCCCCCCCCCCCCCCCCCCCATTCTCATCGGCGGGGCTGTAGTGGAGCAGGTTGAGAGCTTCAAGTTCCTTGGTGTCCACATCACCAACAAACAATCAATGTATTGGATGAAACATTGGATGAAACATTTGGCTGGTTATATAAAAGCATTTGAGACGACAGAAAAACAAAGATGCCATGTAAAGGATCACTGAGTATTGCTGTAAATTTAAATTCAACCTATTTTACATATCATACTTGTTCCTATGCAAAGTGTGCCAACTAGGAACTATATGTTAAAACAGTCACCACAAGGACCTAAAAAAAGGGGCTACACCTCAAAAGGCCCAACGTCAACACAGGCTGTGATTTTGGCCAGTTTACCGCAGTTCTAGTGAAACTCAGCATTACGTAATAAATACAGGGACTTAAAACAATAAATATCCCCCAGGAGAGCAGGGTTCAGCAATAGAAATACAATCTCACTGATGGTCCAGGTCAAGTCCCTTTTATACTGAGGGAGGAAATACATGCATGAGCATCACTGTTAGCTGTAAATCCTTGACACGCATTTATCTTCCATCTCAACCAGAAATCCAGCTGTATATCCTTTTCTTTTGATAGACAAAGGCCTAAAAAAGTTAATGTAGTTCTTATAGGACGTGTGCCACATAATATCATCTGTCGTCACTGTTGCCTGTACAACAATCCTAACATTCTCAAAAGTTTTCTTAAGGTGGGCATTTGATATCACTTTCACAAGGGTGCAATGAACAACATTGATTGTGAATTCCTTGTGTTGATTCTTTGTTGTTAGGTCAAGTTTATCACAAATCAGCAGTAGGAGGTGGCATTGATCAAGGTAGGCTACTGACATGTTTTTATCTGTCCTTTGATGTCCTGCAACTGGAGAGAGATTGGGTTGAGGTCAAGGTGTGAACTCTGCGTTTTTCCCCGCATGTTTCCGGTACTCGACGGACATATAGTCCATTTTAGGATATGTTTAGTTTAGTTAACTGACTAATAATTTCTAGGATTTTCCATAGGGTAAGCATATATTCTACAGAAGTTTTTGGAATGAAATGAAACGGGGGTGTGTCTTTTCGAAGAAACTGTAAAGAAACACGCCTCCGTGTAATTTACTGCCAAAGAAACTGCGTCTTACGACAACGACCGACCGATACTATTCTGATAACACGTTTTAGCTCTGTGGTTATGTCTTATAATTTAGGTTAAATGTAGATTGCTGTTTTTTTATTTTTTTTATTAAATCTAAGAATAAGTCTCTCATTGTTATTTCGGTTTCTTAAATTTCGGGGATTTGTATTTGAAACGGCATGATGTTGGCTTTTTGTGGTTCATTGATATTCCTAATGGTTTTGGTCACGGCGGTTTCCACACTGGGTAAGTTGGTTAACCTGAATGAAAACTTTGAAACCTACATTGCTTTGATTGAAGAACAATGTGGGTTATTATTATTCTGATTACAAATGGGAAGGGATGATTTGCGGTAATAATACTGTAATAATAATTTTGTCTGTAGGTTCTCTTTTTAAATCATGGTGTTTTGCCCACTTGTAGTAATTCGGCACACTATGTACTAAATCAGCTCACATCATCTTTTGTAAGTATCCTAACCGCCTAACGTCCCCACATAATGTTATAAAAATACAAATGGGCAGTAATTCGGAGTTTGAACCTGCTCTTAGAATAAACAGACAACTCCTCATTATGTCTCACCTGCTCCTCAATTCTAACTATAAACCACAGGTTGTCAAATTAGTCTTGTATTTCATTCTAACATACATTAGGTAGGCAACTATTTGCGTAGGACATAGCTGCTAGGCATAAATAAATGTACTTTGGTCTTACATTAGCTTACCTAAACTACAGTATAATAAAATGTTAAGATCAGATTCCGTGGTACCAAAGGTGGTTTAACACGGGTGTGTTAAATCCCGGGACTGGTTATCTCCTTGAGTGCTTGCTTAGACTGCAGACCTTTCTGTTCTTTTCAAGTAGGCTCATAAAACAAACATCAGTGCTTTACTATGAAAAGCATGAGCAGGGCAATGCTTATGTGCTTTATGCAGTTCATTGTGGGCAAGGCAGTGTTGCAAAATGGGTTTAATAGTTTATGGGAAGGACTTTTGAAGCAATGCAGACGGGCAACAATGTAGCCCAACTCACCTGGACAAAGTAACACTCTTATTTGCTTCCTCATTGCTGCCAATATTTACCGGCCATTTTCAAGAAGGGAAAAAGCAGTGTCTAATACATAAGTCAATGGAGATCTCTGGTTGAGATGAGAGTTGTGACGTGTCGTTTGGATGATCATATAGTTGTCTAACAGGAATTGCCCGGGGTGCTGACATGAGGAAGTTAGTGTTGCTCAATAACACTTTGATTAACAAATGATTTCATTTGATTTGTGTACAGAGGGGTGGTTGTTTAGCAACAAAACCGACGCTTGCACAACGACGGGGCAAAACAGGGTTGGCTTAGATTGTTGACAAACTATATACATCCTTCATATGTTTATTGAAAAAATATATAATAATCATATCAAAGCACGGCCCCGGGGCGCGCTTCATTTTCGTGATGCGATTGATTGGGGCAGAAATCCGTGTGTTGTTGTGATTCTGGATAGCCAGATAGTTAGCAACAATTACAAGCTAAAATATATATTTTTTTTACAAGAAGCTGCCATGTGGGGGGGAATCGTAGGTGGCTCGTTTCAGCTAGTTTGATCTGGTTATTGATACCATCCCTTAGAAAAAATATTGCAGTTCTGAAACTGCAGGAAAAGTTCAGCAACTGCAGTTAACTGTGGTATTTTGGACCCAGTAATTGCAGAATAATTGCACTGTATCTGCAGATACACTGAGAAATTATTGCAGTAAATAAAACTTGGAAGTAGTATTTGCAGAATACTGCATTTATACTGCAATTATAAACAGGGTGGTTCGAGCCCTGAATGCTGATTGGCTGACAGCCATGTTATATCAGATATACCACAGATATTACAAAACATTTTCACTGCCCTAATTATATTGGTAACCAGTTTATAATAGCAATAAGGCACCTCGGGGGATTGTGATTTATGGCCAATATACCACGGCTAAGGACTGTGTCCAGGAACTCCATTGTGCATAAAGAACAGCCCTTAGCCGTGGTATATTGGCCATATGCCACATCTCCAAGCCTTTACTGCTTTATTATACCACAGTGCACTCTGACTGCAATCTTTTTTCATAAGGGATGTTTTAACCGATGTCATGCCTATGCTAAAATTAGCTAGCTTAACAACTGTAATGATGTATTTGAGAGAAGCGCTCATTGTATTTATATTTTCAGTAAGAAAAATAACGATTTGTTCTGGAGTCTAAATGACACCAACGGAGGATCACCTTATTTAGCTCATTCGTGGGGGTGGTCACAGAGGAAACTGGTTGCATCATCAAGCAGATACTGCATACATTCAATCTTCAAAGTTTAGATCACATATTGTTTTGAAATTACACCTATGATTGAATACATCCCTTTACAAAGACAGGTGGAACTGTTTAGCCTTTGTGCCAACGCTGTTGCCATGAACAACCAGTCTAGTCAATGTACTCTGGTGAAGGTTTCCTTGGTACGAACCCTCATGAGCAAAAAAATGTCAAGATGTAAGAACCGAGACTACCTGCATGACAGGTTCTTCACCTTGCCCCCATAAGCCTACTAACTAAATGGAATGTCTTGTTTTCCTGGACAGTTCCGCCTCCAGAAAATGTGACAGTGAGCTGTAACAACTTACAGACAACTGTTGATTGGAACCACAGTGAACTGCTTCGTCGACCTCTCTTCAAATTGAAAATAACTGGTGATCGCAGGTGAGCTTTGCTGGTATTCTAATGAGTAGTAGCTACTACAGGCTACTCCTGACTCGGTTTTGGATGACCCTTCATAATGGCTTACATATGACATATACACCATGGTAGGAGGAACTATAGGAAGGTAGGTGGTTTGTAATGGCTTGGAATGGCACCAAACACACATAAACATGTTTGACTCCATTCTAGCCATTACGATGAGCCCGTCCTCCTATAGCTCCTCCCAATAACCTCCTCTGATATACACTATGAAAGAACAATGAGGGACAGTATCCCGGTGTTACGAATCCCTTTGGCTCTACAGTGTAGGGGGGGGGGGGGGGGGATGGCAACAAGATCCATAACATAACTCATGCAAATAACAGTGAAAAAGTAACAGTGAGACCAAATAACCACAGACAACTTAAATCTACCGTCAAACACTCATGGTTTATTTGGTAAACACACGGTAAAGGGGGGGCAGGAAAAGAGGCTGAGCTGGACCCAAGGAAAGAAATAAGTATCCAAAAACACCCCTAAGCTAGACTACCTGCTTTAAGAACAGCTAGCTAACTAACCAAAAATACAGTGGGTGGTCCGCCCAGTTCTACCTAGTGCTCTTAGACAAAGTGTTTCTATGGGTAGTGTATGCCCATGGGCGACTTGTCTTGGTACCCCCTTTTCCCACCATCAAACAAACAGTCAAACACCATAACAAAAACAATACTCACAGGGTAACAGACAAAGTGACATGTAGTTGCTAAACCAAACAAGCGCTCTACAGAGAGATGGCATGACAGAGAGATTGAGCTCCAGAGAAAACAACTGACAGGGTTTTTAAACCAAGGGAAAGGGAATGTGATAGGGTAAGGGAAAAGGAGCAGGTGTCTTCTAATTGATGACTGATTGTTAACTGATGATTGTCACCTGTGAGGGGAGAAGGAGAGAAAAGAAATACATACAGGATACACACAGGATACCTGTATCCAGAACACCCGGACACAGATTAAACCTAGTCATGAACTAAGAAGCATGTTACAATGGAGATTCAAATAGATTTTTAGTCCAGGACTAGGCTTAGTCTGTGTCTGGGAAACCGGCCCTGAATGTTTATTCATGTTTGTAATATCATGCTTTAATTGTTGATGAAATATGAGTTTGTCTAACTATACTGAACAAATATAAATCCAACATGTAAAGTGTTGGTCCCATGTTTCATGAGCTGACATAAAATATCCCAGAAATGTTCCATACGCACTAAAGAAGGCTTATTTCTCTAAAATGTTGTGCACAAATTTGTTAACGTCACAGTTAGTGAGCATATCTCCTTTGCCAAGATAATTCATCCATCTGACAGGTGTGGCATATCAAGAAGGTGATTAAACAGGATGATCATTACACAGGTGTGCTGGGGACAATAAAAGGCCACTCTAGAATGTGCACTTTTGTCACACAACACAATGCCAGATGTCTCAAGTTCTGAAGGAGCGTGCAATAAGGTTGCTGACTGCAGGAATGTCCAACAGAGCTGTTGCCAGGGAATTGAATGTTAATGTTCACTACCATAAGCCGCCTCCAAAATAATTTTAGAGAATTTGGCAGTACTTCCAACCGGCCCCACAACCGCAGACCAGTCTTCACCTGCGGGATCGTCTGAGACCAGCCACCTGGACAGCTGATGAAACAGTGGGTTTGCACAGCTGAATAATTTCTGCACAAATTGTCAGAAAACGTCTCAAGGAAGATCATCTGCATGCTCGTCGTCCTCACCAGGGTCTTGACCTGACTGCAGTTCGGCGTCGTAACTGACTTCAGTGGGCAAATGCTCCCAGTCGATGGCCATTGGCACACCAGAGAAGTGTGCTCTTCACGGATGAATCCCGGTTTCAACTGTACTAGGCAGATGGCAGACAGTATGTATTGCGTCGAGTGGGCAAGCAGTTTTCTGATGTCAACGTTGTGAACAGAGTGCCCAATAGTGACGGTGGGGTTAGGGTATGGGCAGTCATAAGCTACAGACAACAAACACAATTGCATTTTATCGATAGATACTGTTACAAGATCCTGAGGCCCATTGTTGTGCCATTGATCCCCCACCATCACCTCATGTTTCAGCATGATAATTCAAAGGCCCCATGTCACAAGGATCTGTACACAATTCCTGGAAGCTGAAAATGTCTGCAAACTCACCAGACATGTCACCCATAGAGCATTTTTTTTGGGTGTTCTGTATCAGCGTGTATGACAGCATGTTCCAGTTCCTGCCAGCAACTTTACACAGCCATTGAAGCGGAGTGGGACAACATTCCACAGGCCACAATCAACAGCCTGATCAACTCTATACAAAGGAGATGTGCCAAACTGCATGAGACAAATGGTGGTCACACCAGATACTGACTGGTTGTCTGATCCATGCCCCTACTTTTTTTTAAAGTATCTGAGACCATATCTGTATTCCCATTCATGTGAAATCTATAGATTAGGGCCTAAAGAATGTATTATATGAACTGTAACTCAGTAAATTCCAGTGATTTCCTTATATGAACTGTAACACAATAAAATCTTTGAAATTGTTGCATGTTGCGTTTATGTTTTTGTTCAGTGTATATAATTTGATTGAAAAGAATAGCATGCGTATGTTATGGGCATCAGATACCTCCTAACAGATCTATCTGCTTATTCAACTATTATACATGATCTATTAACAGTTTCTAACTCTGTTTGTTGGTTGAGTGCCGTCTTTCTGTTAAATGTATCTAATGCTCACTGTTTTTTTGTAATAGTTCGTGGGAGAATTCCACTAAACAGCATCATTATGACCTCTCCCCCTTGATGTGGAATGTTTTTTTGTAATAGTTCGTGGGAGAATTCTACTAAACAGCATCATTATGACCTCTCCCCCTTGATGTGGAATGTTTTTTTGTAATAGTTCGTGGGAGAATTCTACTAAACAGCATCATTATGACCTCTCCCCCTTGATGTGGAATGTTTTTTTTTAATAGTTCGTGGGAGAATTCCACTAAACAGCATCATTATGACCTCTCCCCCTTGATGTGGAATGCTAAAGAACTGGATCGCTACTTTGTGAATATAACGGCCATTGATGAAATGGAGGAATCAGCATCTCAGAAGTCCTCGATATTCACATTTAATAGATACCTTACAGCTGACATCCACTGTAAGTACAATGTTTTCAAAAGTGGGTTTTCAAAGTGGGCATTGAAAGCATATCAATATTTTTCCTCATTGTATAGAAACAGGATTTCGTTGTGTGACGTAAAAATGACATCCATCCAAGCGACAGAGAGGTACAGTACCAGTCAAAAGCTTGGACACACATACTCCTTCAAGAGTGTGCAAAGCTGTCATCAAGGCAAAGGGTGGCTACTTTGAAGAATCTCATATAAAAATATTTTGTTTTGTTGAACACTTTTTTGGTTACTACATGATTCCATATATGTTATTTCATAGTTCTGATATCTTCACTATTATTCTACAATGTAGAAACTAGTAATAAATAAATAAAAACCCTTTAATGAGTAGGTGTGTCTAAACTTTTGACTGGTACTGTACATATGACAATTTTTCTATTTTATTTTACTAGGCAAGTCAGTTAAGAACAAATTCTTATTTTCAATGACAGCCTAGGAACAGTGGGTTAACTGCCTGTTCAGGGGCAGAACGACAGATTTGTACCTTGTCAGCTCAGGGATTTAAACTTGCAACCTTTCGGTTACTAGTCCAACTCTCTAACCACTAGGCTACCCTGCCACCCCATTGAGGTAGTCCTCTTCCGGGTCAGTCTATTGAGGTAGTCCTCCTCCGGGTCAGTATATTGAGGGAGTCCTCCTCCAGGTCAGTATATTGAGGTAGTCCTCGTCCGGGTCAGTATATTGAGGTAGTCCTCCTCCAGGTCAGTATATTGAGGTAGTCCTCCTCCAGGTCAGTATATTGAGGTAGTCCTCCTCCAGGTCAGTATATTGAGGGAGTCCTCCTCCAGGTCAGTATATTGAGGTAGTCCTCCTCCAGGTCAGTATATTGAGGTAGTCCTCGTCCAGGTCAGTGTATTGAGGTAGTCCTCCTCCGGGTCAGTATATTGAGGTAGTCCTCCTCCAGGTCAGTATATTGAGGTAGTCCTCCTCCAGGTCAGTATATTGAGGGAGTCCTCCTCCAGGTCAGTATATTGAGGTAGTCCTCCTCCAGGTCAGTATATTGAGGTAGTCCTCGTCCAGGTCAGTGTATTGAGGTAGTCCTCCTCCGGGTCAGTATATTGAGGTAGTCCTCCTCCAGGTCAGTGTATTGAGGTAGTCCTCCTCCGGGTCAGTATATTGAGGTAGTCCTCCTCCGGGTCAGTATATTGAGGTAGTCCTCCTCCAGGTCAGTATATTGAGGGAGTCCTCCTCCAGGTCAGTATATTGAGGTAGTCCTCCTCCAGGTCAGTATATTGAGGTAGTCCTCGTCCAGGTCAGTGTATTGAGGTAGTCCTCCTCCAGGTCAGTATATTGAGGTAGTCCTCGTCCAGGTCAGTGTATTGAGGTAGTCCTCCTCTGGGTCAGTATATTGAGGTAGTCCTCCTCCAGGTCAGTATATTGAGGTAGTCATCCTCCAGGTCAGTATATTGAGGGAGTCCTCCAGGTCTCCAGGTCAGTATATTGAGGTACTCCTCCTCCAGGTCAGTATGTTGAGGTAGTCCTCCTCCAGGTCAGTATATTGAGGGAGTCCTCCTCCAGGTCAGTATATTGAGGGAGTCCTCCTCCAGGTCAGTATATTGAGGTAGTCCTCCTCCAGGTCAGTATATTGAGGTAGTCCTCGTCCAGGTCAGTGTATTGAGGTAGTCCTCCTCTGGGTCAGTATATTGAGGTAGTCCTCCTCCAGGTCAGTGTATTGAGGTAGTCCTCCTCCGGGTCAGTATATTGAGGTAGTCCTCCTCCGGGTCAGTATATTGAGGTAGTCCTCCTCCAGGTCAGTATATTGAGGTAGTCCTCCTCCAGGTCAGTATATTGAGGGAGTCCTCCTCCAGGTCAGTATATTGAGGTAGTCCTCCTTCAGGTCAGAATATTGAGGTAGTCCTCCTCCAGGTCAGTATATTGAGGTAGTCATCCTCCAGGTCAGTATATTGAGGGAGTCCTCCAGGTCTCCAGGTCAGTATATTGAGGTACTCCTCCTCCAGGTCAGTATGTTGAGGTAGTCCTCCTCCAGGTCAGTATATTGAGGGAGTCCTCCTCCAGGTCAGTATATTGAGGGAGTCCTCCTCCAGGTCAGTATATTGAGGGAGTCCTCCTCCAGGTCAGTATATTGAGGTAGTCATCCTCCAGGTCTGAATAGTGAGGTAGTCCTCCTCCGGGTCAGTATATTGAGGGAGTCCTCCTCCAGGTCAGTATATTGAGGTAGTCCTCCTCCAGGTCAGTATATTGAGGTAGTCCTCGTCCAGGTCAGTGTATTGAGGTAGTCCTCCTCCGTGTCAGTATATTGAGGTAGTCCTCCTCCAGGTCAGTGTATTGAGGTAGTCCTCCTCCGGGTCAGTATATTGAGGTAGTCCTCCTCCGGGTCAGTATATTGAGGTAGTCCTCCTCCAGGTCAGTATATTGAGGGAGTCCTCCTCCAGGTCAGTATATTGAGGTAGTCCTCCTCCAGGTCAGTATATTGAGGTAGTCCTCGTCCAGGTCAGTGTATTGAGGTAGTCCTCCTCCGGGTCAGTATATTGAGGTAGTCCTCCTCCAGGTCAGTGTATTGAGGTAGTCCTCCTCCGGGTCAGTATATTGAGGTAGTCCTCCTCCAGGTCAGTGTATTGAGGTAGTCCTCCTCCGGGTCAGTATATTGAGGTAGTCCTCGTCCAGGTCAGTATATTGAGGTAGTCCTCCTCCAGGTCAGTATATTGAGGGAGTCCTCCAGGTCTCCAGGTCAGTATATTGAGGTACTCCTCCTCCAGGTCAGTATGTTGAGGTAGTCCTCCTCCAGGTCAGTATATTGAGGGAGTCCTCCTCCAGGTCAGTATATTGAGGGAGTCCTCCTCCAGGTCAGTATATTGAGGTAGTCCTCCTCCAGGTCAGTATATTGAGGTAGTCCTCGTCCAGGTCAGTGTATTGAGGTAGTCCTCCTCTGGGTCAGTATATTGAGGTAGTCCTCCTCCAGGTCAGTGTATTGAGGTAGTCCTCCTCCGGGTCAGTATATTGAGGTAGTCCTCCTCCGGGTCAGTATATTGAGGTAGTCCTCCTCCAGGTCAGTATATTGAGGTAGTCCTCCTCCAGGTCAGTATATTGAGGGAGTCCTCCTCCAGGTCAGTATATTGAGGTAGTCCTCCTTCAGGTCAGAATATTGAGGTAGTCCTCCTCCAGGTCAGTATATTGAGGTAGTCATCCTCCAGGTCAGTATATTGAGGGAGTCCTCCAGGTCTCCAGGTCAGTATATTGAGGTACTCCTCCTCCAGGTCAGTATGTTGAGGTAGTCCTCCTCCAGGTCAGTATATTGAGGGAGTCCTCCTCCAGGTCAGTATATTGAGGGAGTCCTCCTCCAGGTCAGTATATTGAGGGAGTCCTCCTCCAGGTCAGTATATTGAGGTAGTCATCCTCCAGGTCTGAATAGTGAGGTAGTCCTCCTCCGGGTCAGTATATTGAGGGAGTCCTCCTCCAGGTCAGTATATTGAGGTAGTCCTCCTCCAGGTCAGTATATTGAGGTAGTCCTCGTCCAGGTCAGTGTATTGAGGTAGTCCTCCTCCGGGTCAGTATATTGAGGTAGTCCTCCTCCAGGTCAGTGTATTGAGGTAGTCCTCCTCCGGGTCAGTATATTGAGGTAGTCCTCCTCCGGGTCAGTATATTGAGGTAGTCCTCCTCCAGGTCAGTATATTGAGGGAGTCCTCCTCCAGGTCAGTATATTGAGGTAGTCCTCCTCCAGGTCAGTATATTGAGGTAGTCCTCGTCCAGGTCAGTGTATTGAGGTAGTCCTCCTCCAGGTCAGTATATTGAGGTAGTCCTCGTCCAGGTCAGTGTATTGAGGTAGTCCTCCTCTGGGTCAGTATATTGAGGTAGTCCTCCTCCAGGTCAGTGTATTGAGGTAGTCCTCCTCCGGGTCAGTATATTGAGGTAGTCCTCCTCCGGGTCAGTATATTGAGGTAGTCCTCCTCCAGGTCAGTATATTGAGGTAGTCCTCCTCCAGGTCAGTATATTGAGGGAGTCCTCCTCCAGGTGAGTATATTGAGGTAGTCCTCCTTCAGGTCAGAATATTGAGGTAGTCCTCCTCCAGGTCAGTATATTGAGGTAGTCATCCTCCAGGTCAGTATATTGAGGGAGTCCTCCAGGTCTCCAGGTCAGTATATTGAGGTACTCCTCCTCCAGGTCAGTATGTTGAGGTAGTCCTCCTCCAGGTCAGTATATTGAGGGAGTCCTCCTCCAGGTCAGTATATTGAGGGAGTCCTCCTCCAGATCAGTATATTGAGGTAGTCCTCCTCCAGGTCAGTATATTGAGGTAGTCCTCGTCCAGGTCAGTGTATTGAGGTAGTCCTCCTCTGGGTCAGTATATTGAGGTAGTCCTCCTCCAGGTCAGTGTATTGAGGTAGTCCTCCTCCGGGTCAGTATATTGAGGTAGTCCTCCTCCGGGTCAGTATATTGAGGTAGTCCTCCTCCAGGTCAGTATATTGAGGTAGTCCTCCTCCAGGTCAGTATATTGAGGGAGTCCTCCTCCAGGTCAGTATATTGAGGTAGTCCTCCTTCAGGTCAGAATATTGAGGTAGTCCTCCTCCAGGTCAGTATATTGAGGTAGTCATCCTCCAGGTCAGTATATTGAGGGAGTCCTCCAGGTCTCCAGGTCAGTATATTGAGGTACTCCTCCTCCAGGTCAGTATGTTGAGGTAGTCCTCCTCCAGGTCAGTATATTGAGGGAGTCCTCCTCCAGGTCAGTATATTGAGGGAGTCCTCCTCCAGGTCAGTATATTGAGGGAGTCCTCCTCCAGGTCAGTATATTGAGGTAGTCATCCTCCAGGTCTGAATAGTGAGGTAGTCCTCCTCCGGGTCAGTATATTGAGGGAGTCCTCCTCCAGGTCAGTATATTGAGGTAGTCATCCTCCAGGTCTGAATAGTGAGGTAGTCCTCCTCCGGGTCAGTATATTGAGGTAGTCCTCCTCCAGGTCAGTATATTGAGGTAGTCCTCCTCCAGGTCAGTATATTGAGGGAGTCCTCCAGGTCTCCAGGTCAGTATATTTAGGTACTCCTCCTCCAGGTCAGTATGTTTAGGTAGTCCTCCTCCAGGTCAGTATATTGAGGGAGTCCTCCTCCAGGTCAGTATATTGAGGGAGTCCTCCTCCAGGTCAGTATATTGAGGTAGTCCTCCTCCAGGTCAGTATATTGAGGTAGTCATCCTCCAGGTCTGAATAGTGAGGTAGTCCTCCTCCAGGTCAGTATATTGAGGTAGTCCTCCTCAAGGTCAGTATGTTGAGGTAGTCCTCCTCCAGGTCAGTATATTGAGGGAGTCCTCCTCCAGGTCAGTATATTGAGGTAGTCCTCCTCCAGGTCAGTATATTGAGGTAGTCCTCGTCCAGGTCAGTGTATTGAGGTAGTCCTCCTCCAGGTCAGTATATTGAGGTAGTCCTCGTCCAGGTCAGTGTATTGAGGTAGTCCTCCTCTGGGTCAGTATATTGAGGTAGTCCTCCTCCAGGTCAGTGTATTGAGGTAGTCCTCCTCCGGGTCAGTATATTGAGGTAGTCCTCCTCCGGGTCAGTATATTGAGGTAGTCCTCCTCCAGGTCAGTATATTGAGGTAGTCCTCCTCCAGGTCAGTATATTGAGGGAGTCCTCCTCCAGGTGAGTATATTGAGGTAGTCCTCCTTCAGGTCAGAATATTGAGGTAGTCCTCCTCCAGGTCAGTATATTGAGGTAGTCATCCTCCAGGTCAGTATATTGAGGGAGTCCTCCAGGTCTCCAGGTCAGTATATTGAGGTACTCCTCCTCCAGGTCAGTATGTTGAGGTAGTCCTCCTCCAGGTCAGTATATTGAGGGAGTCCTCCTCCAGGTCAGTATATTGAGGGAGTCCTCCTCCAGATCAGTATATTGAGGTAGTCCTCCTCCAGGTCAGTATATTGAGGTAGTCCTCGTCCAGGTCAGTGTATTGAGGTAGTCCTCCTCTGGGTCAGTATATTGAGGTAGTCCTCCTCCAGGTCAGTGTATTGAGGTAGTCCTCCTCCGGGTCAGTATATTGAGGTAGTCCTCCTCCGGGTCAGTATATTGAGGTAGTCCTCCTCCAGGTCAGTATATTGAGGTAGTCCTCCTCCAGGTCAGTATATTGAGGGAGTCCTCCTCCAGGTCAGTATATTGAGGTAGTCCTCCTTCAGGTCAGAATATTGAGGTAGTCCTCCTCCAGGTCAGTATATTGAGGTAGTCATCCTCCAGGTCAGTATATTGAGGGAGTCCTCCAGGTCTCCAGGTCAGTATATTGAGGTACTCCTCCTCCAGGTCAGTATGTTGAGGTAGTCCTCCTCCAGGTCAGTATATTGAGGGAGTCCTCCTCCAGGTCAGTATATTGAGGGAGTCCTCCTCCAGGTCAGTATATTGAGGGAGTCCTCCTCCAGGTCAGTATATTGAGGTAGTCATCCTCCAGGTCTGAATAGTGAGGTAGTCCTCCTCCGGGTCAGTATATTGAGGGAGTCCTCCTCCAGGTCAGTATATTGAGGTAGTCATCCTCCAGGTCTGAATAGTGAGGTAGTCCTCCTCCGGGTCAGTATATTGAGGTAGTCCTCCTCCAGGTCAGTATATTGAGGTAGTCCTCCTCCAGGTCAGTATATTGAGGGAGTCCTCCAGGTCTCCAGGTCAGTATATTTAGGTACTCCTCCTCCAGGTCAGTATGTTTAGGTAGTCCTCCTCCAGGTCAGTATATTGAGGGAGTCCTCCTCCAGGTCAGTATATTGAGGGAGTCCTCCTCCAGGTCAGTATATTGAGGTAGTCCTCCTCCAGGTCAGTATATTGAGGTAGTCATCCTCCAGGTCTGAATAGTGAGGTAGTCCTCCTCCAGGTCAGTATATTGAGGTAGTCCTCCTCAAGGTCAGTATGTTGAGGTAGTCCTCCTCCAGGTCAGTATATTGAGGGAGTCCTCCTCCAGGTCAGTATATTCATTACTGCAGGCTTTTGCTCTAACTCTACCCTAATACCCTTTTCATTTTATCTCAGGCAAGTTGGATTTCCCTGCTGTAAAAGTGTCAATGAAGGATATGAAGGTCACAGTGAGCTTCGACAACCCCTACCACCTGTACACAGAACTGAAAGAGTCTCGCATGGGTGACGATGACAAACGCTTCCTATCCCAAGTAACCTATGAAAATGTAAGTATGATGAAAATTGCCCTTAATTGGTTAGAATCTACAGTGTACATGCAGAGGGTACACACGGGTTATATCCATTGAATTACTTTGCTCAGTGCATTAGTAACGATGACCCAACGTTGACATCTATGGATACTTAACGATGATGTTGACATTTAGATTTTTTTTACTAATTGCATATTCTTTCTTCTGTCTGCAGACTAATCACACGTTTGAGTGCCAGATAGAAGACAAAGTCTGCCGTCATGACTTCACAGTCCTGGGGAACAAGGAGAAGTACTGTGTTAGTCTGGAGGGGAATTCAATGGGCCACCGAGTTATGTTCAACAGAAAAGGGCCCATCTGTGTCAATGAAGACAGTACGTACACTACCTTTGTTGACATGACACTTTATTTGTTATGTCTGGTCCAAGTATTTAACTCTGACATTTTTGTTTGTATGAATTATTGCAGTTTTGATGGAATTATTATAGTCAAAAGGAATAGCGGCCATGGACAGTTAACTTACACTGACATAGTATGCTAGTTAAGCGATTCCGTGACTGATATGTTTGTCTGTCTGCAGAAACAGTTTCACTGGAATCCTTTTTGCCATTGATCATCATTGGCATTGTGGCCTTTGTAGTCTTTGTGACAATAAGGCTCTGCAAGAGAAGCATGCGGAAAAGAAACTTGTCCAATTTCCCAAAGACTTTGGTAAGCGCATAATGTGTATGGTGGGTAATGTATGTATTATGTAGAACGGAGTAAAATGTTGTGTATTTTATGTATAAAGCAGTACTACTTTCTCCTCTGGGACAAGTTCATCCTATCCGATGCTTTTGCTTGTTGCTAGAACAGTATATGACATCGGTTTGTTTTCTGGTCCCAAACCGTAACCATGCACCCTCTGAGCTGACTAATCTCAATTTGGCTTTGTATTATTCTTTCACAGGCTTCAATCTTATCAAACTCACACGACAAGAATATAATGGACCTGCAATTTGAGATCATAGCGCACATCAGTGGCATAGAACCAGTTACCACCACATCCCAGAGCCTGTTGGAAACTTCAGAAGAGGAGCAGGAACCGGTTGAGAGTCCGACCAATAGCGTTGGATTTTCGGCTAACCCCTTTAGTTCTGGGCAGGTGGGAGAGGGCTTATCGGACAGCAGGAGCCAATTACGGACTGAGCTTCAGGTGACACAGCCACACTCTGTGCTGCTGTGTGGAGATGACTCCGAGGAATCAGAGGACATGGATTCCACAGCTTCTGGCTATGACAGACAACACATTCCTCTACAAGAGGTGGAGGTGGAGATGAGTGCAGGAGATGTAGTGGTGGGCTATGGCCCCACCTGAGCACCTCTGAACTCAGGCCTCTGTAAAAAAAAAAAACCTTTCACTGGATGGATTAAGAACAATGACATTTGACTTCACAGAACTGGTTTACCTAGGTACACGATACACTGTCATGCCTGACTGATGTTCAATCGTGTCCTCATTGGTGCAGCTCTTCATTCAAAGACTCAATCATGGACACACTTACTGAGGTGTGGCTGCTTTGCGTGATGTATTGTCTCTACCTTCTTGCCCTTTGTGCTGTTGTTTGTGTAATAATGTTTTGCGGCTACCATGTTGTCATGTGTTGCTGCCATGCTATGTTGTCGTCTTAGGTCTCTCTTCATGTAGTGTTGCGGTGTCTCTCTTGTCATGAGTTCTGTCCTATATTTTTATTTTATTTTGTATTTTTAATCCCAGCCCCCTTCCCTGCAGGAGGCCTTTTGATAGGTCGTCAATATAAATAAGAATTTGTTCTTAACTGACTTGCCTAGTTAAAGGTAAAAAAAAATAAGTAGAGAAATGTTTATGAATTTTTGTACATTTTATTTAAAACTTTTTTTTAACAAGGCAGAACAGTCAGTGACAAAGTGCTCAAAGCCTCCAAGATGGCAGGCAGTTATACACCTGTACCACTCTTTCCACCTGAGCCATTTAAGGATAACAATAGGGATCTCTGACAACACTGGCCAACCTGTCATACTGGATTTACGACCAGCTTTATTTACGTCAACCACTCTTCCATGAAAATATGACCTTGTGGATCAACGGCACTAAAGATGTAGCACTGTAGGATAAAATACACCAAATACTATGTATCCAAGCTAACCGACTAGGCTGTGAGATGCAAGGCAAATATCACCCACGACATTGGCCATCCACTGAAGTTGCATCAATTTCTTTCAATGTTTACCAAAGCTTCAGGCCAACTGCCATTAACCTGGTTAGATAATGATTGCCACTCTGTATAATGTTATTTTCTGTGGTATTTCTGTTTTTAATGGTCCCTGGGAGATTTCTGTAAGTCTATCGCCAGTTTAAATCTGTGTGCTGAACTAATCTTCAGTAAACTTTACTCAGGTTGTAAAACATATTTTGGGTGGTTGGGCATTGAAATATAATTGAATAACCAAATGAATGTCACACACACACACAACTGTAAAATAAAACAAGACTAAGTATTTAATTTTTCTCAACAAAAAAACACCAGGAAGATTCTTTAGCTTTATTGTATAAGGTAAGAAGGGTTAGTGAACTGCACTCTGATGACTGACATGCTAACTTCAAAACAGTTGATCTATAAAAAATTTTTTTGCCTGAATTAGCATGGTCCCAGATCTGTTTGTGCAGTCTTGCAGACTTACTGTCATGGTGAGAATGATCATAGGAGTTGGGGAGAGCACAAACAGATCTGGGACCAGGCTACATTAATCTCTGAACACTTCACAAAAAAATGCCACACAGCCCATAGTCCTTGTGTTGGGGGTCCTCTGCAAAATGGCAGTTGCAGGGTTGTTGTCCATCAGTAATCCAGTTAAGAGGATGAGCACAAAGTCAGTCCCAATTCATCTTGCATCTGGGCAACTAAGACAGCTTTAGACCCTGGACGTTGGAACGCAGGTTCAACATTTGTTTCTCTTGATAGACCTTTTCCTGTTTGAACGCCTCTTTGTTGGCCTTTTTTTCTGTTCTTCGCTCCTGTAGAAACATTCAAGAAATATGTTGTCAATGGTGAAGGACAAAAAGCATTCTACAAGATATCCAAAATACTTGAACCGTATTCATAGATGACGCTTACAAAAAAAAAAATGTACATTGTATATCATTTCAGCAAAAAAAGAAACGTCCCTTTTTCAGGACCCTTTCTTTCAAAGTTAATTCGTAAAAAAATCAAAATAACTTCACAGATCGTCATTGTAAAAGGTTTAAACACTGTTTCCCATGCTTGTGTCAATGAACCATAAACAATTAATGAACATGCACCTGTGGAACATTCTTTAAGACACTAACAGCTTACAGACGGTAGGCAATAAAGGTCACAGTTATGAAAACTTAGGACACTAGAGGCCTTTCTACTGACTCTAAAAAACACCAAAAGAAAGATGCCCAGGGTCCCTGCTCATCTGTGTGAACGTGCCTTAGGCATGCTGCAAGGAGGCATGAGGACTGCAGATGTGGCCAGGGCAATGTCCGTACTGTGAGACGCCTAAGACAGCGCTACAGGGAGACAGGGCGGACAGCTGTGCAGTTCCTCGCAGTGGCAGACCACGTGTAACAACACCTGCACAGGATCAGTACATCCAAACATCACACCTGCGGGATAGGTACAGAATGGCAACAACAACTGCCCGAGTTACACCAGGAACGTACAATCCCTCCATCCGTGCCCAGACTGTCCGCAATAGGCTGAGAGAGACTGGACTGAGGGCTTGTAGGCCTGTTGTAAGGCAGGTCCTCACCAGACAACACCGGCAACAACGTCACCTATGGGCACAAATCTACCATTGCTGGACCAGGCAGGACTGGCAAAAAGTGCTCTTCACTGATGAGTCGGGGTTTTGTCTCACCGGGGGTGATGGTCGGATTCACGTTCATCGTCGAAGGAATGAGCGTTAAACCGAGGTCTGTACTCTGGATCGATTTGGAGGTGGAGGGTTCATCATGGTCTGGGGCGGTGTGTCACAGCATCATCGGACTGAGCTTGTTGTCATTGCAGGCAATCTTAACGCTGTGCGTTACAGGGAAGACATCCTCCTCTCTCACGTGGTACCCTTCCTACAGGCTCATCCTAACATTCCACCAGCCATACTGCTCATTCTATGCGTGATTTCCTACAAGACAGGAATGTCAGTGTTTTGCCTTGGCCAACGAAGAGCCTGGATCTCAATCTTATTGAGCACGTCTGGGACCTGTTGGATCGGAGGGCTAGGGCCAATCCCCCCAGAAATGTCTAGGAACTTGCAGGTGGAAGAATGGGGTAACATCTCACAGCAAGAACTGGCAAATCTGGTGCACTCCATGAGGAGGAGATGCACTGCAGTACTTAATGCAGCTGGTGGCCACACCAGATACTGACTGTTACATTTGATCCCCCCTTTGTTCAATTTCTGTTAGTCATTATTCAATTTCTGTTTGTCACATGTCTGTGGAAGTTGTTCAGTTTATCTCAGTTGTTGAATCTTGTTATGTTCATACAAATATTTACACATGTAAAGTTTGCTGAAAATAAAGGCAGTTGACAGTGAGTGGACGTTTCTTTTTTTTGCTGAGATATAATATACTCTGGAAAAAACTACATCTTTTTGTTATTTTGACAAGTTGTCATTTTCTGCAAATAAATCCTCTAAATGACAATATCTTTATTTGGAATTTGGGAGAAATGTCAGTAGTTTATAGAATAAAATAAAAATGTTCATTTTACCCAAACACATACCTATAAATAGTAAAACGAGAGAAATATAAAAAAAACTGGGTAATATTGCAGTGGTCTCTTTATATATGTATACATACAGCTCTGGAGAAAAAAAATAAAAAATAAAAAAAAAAATAATATATATATATATATATATATATACAGTTGAAGTCGAAAGTTTACATACACCATAGCCAAATACATTTAAACTCAGTTTCACAATTCCTGACATTTAATCCAAGTAAAAATTCCCTGTCTTAGGTCATTTAGGATCACCACTTTATTTGAAGAATGTGAAATGTCAGAATAATAGTTGAGAATTATTTATTTCAGCTTTTATTTATTTCATCACATTCCCAGTGGGTCAGAAGTTTACATACTCTCAATTAGTATTTGGTAGCATTGCCTTTAAATTGTTCAACTTCGATCAAACGTCTCAGGTAGCCTTCCACAAGTTTCCCACAATAAGTTGGGTGAATTTTGGCCCAATCCTCCTGACAGGGCTGAGTCAAGTTTCTAGGCGTCCTTGCTAGCACACGCTTTTTCAGTTCTGCCCACAAATTGTCTATAGGATTCAGGTCAGGGCTTTATGATGGCCACTCCAATACCTTGACTTTGTTGTTCTTAAGCCATTTTGCCACGACTTTGGAAGTATGCTTGGGGTCATTTGTCCATTTGGAAGACCCATTTGCGACCAAGCTTTAACTTCCTGACTGATGTCTTGAGATGCTGCTTCAATATATCCACATTATTTTCCTGCCTCATGATGCCATCTATTTTGTGAAGTGCACCAGTCCCTCCTGCAGCAAAGCTCCCCCACAACAGGAGGCTGCCACCCCCATGCTTCACGGTTGGGATGGTGTTCCTCGGCTTGCAAGCCTACCCCTTTTTCTCCAAACATAACGATGGTCATTGTGGCCAAACAGTTCTATTTTTGCTTCATCAGACCAGAGGACATTTCGGCAAGTACAATCTTTGTCCCCATGTGCAGTTGCAAACCATAGTCTGGCTTTTTTATGGCGGTTTTGGGGTACTGGCTTCTTCCTTGCTGAGTGTCCTTTCAGGTTATGTCGATATAGGACTCGTTTTACTGTAGATATAGATACTTTTGTACCCGTTTCCTCCAGCATCTTCACAAGGTCCTTTGCTGTTGTTCTGGGATTGATTTGTACTTTTTGCACCAAAGTACGTTCATCTCTAGGAGACAGAATGCGTCTCCTTCCTGAGCGGTATGAACCAGACTTGTGGAGGTCTACAACTATTTTTCTGAGGTCTTGGCTGATTTCTTTTGATTTGAACTTCTGACCCACTGGAATTGTGATACAGTGAATTATTAGTGGAATAATCTGTCTGTAAACAATTGTTGGAAAAATTACTTGTGTCATGCACAAAGTAGATGTCCTTACCGACTTGCCAATCTGTAGTTTGTTAACTTCTTGGATATAGGGGGCGCTCTTTTAATTTATGGATAAAAAAACGTTCCCGTTTTAAACAAGATATTATGTCACGAAAAGATGCTCAACTATGCATATAATTGACAGCTTTGGAAAGAAAACACTCTGACGTTTCCAAAACTGCTAAGATATTATCTATGAGTGCCACAGAACTGATGCTACAGGCGAAACCAAGATGACATTTCAAACAGGAAATGGCCCAGATTTTGAAGGCGCTGTGTTCCAATGTCTCCTTATATGGCTGTGAATGCGCCAGGAATGAGCCTACACTTTCTGTCGTTTCCCCAAGGTGTCTGCAGCATTGTGACGTATTTGTAGGCATATCATTGGAAGATTGGCCATAAGAGACTACATTTACCAGGTGCCCGCTTGGTGTCCTCCGTCAAAATTATTGCGTAATCTCCAGCTGCGTGCATTTTTCCATTTGCTTCAGAGGAGAAACCCAACTGCCACGAATTATTTATCATCGAATAGATATGTGAAAAACACCTTGAGGATTGATTCTAAAAAACGTTTGCCATGTTTCTGTCGATATTATGGAGTTAATTTGGAAAAAAGTTTGGCGTGGTAATGACTGAATTTTCGGGGTTTTTTCTTAGCCAAACGTGATGAACAAAACGGAGTGATTTCTCCTACACAAATAATATTTTGGGAAAAACTGAACATTTGCTATCTAACAGAGTCTCCTCATTGAAAACATCCGAAGTTCTTCAAAGGTAAATGATTTTATTTGAATGCTTTTCTTGTTTTTGTGAAAATGTTGCCCGCTGAATGCTAGGCTTAATGCTATGCTAGCTATCAATACTCTTACACAAATGCTTGTGTAGCTATGGTTGAAAAGCATATTTTGAAAATCTGAGAGGACAGTGTTGTTAACAAAAGGCTAAGCTTGTGAGCCAATATATTTATTTCATTTCATTTGTGATTTTCATGAATAGTTAACGTTGCGTTATGGTAATGAGCTTGAGGCTATGATTACGCTCCCGGATACGGGATTGCACGACGCTAGAGGTTAACAAGAAATTTGTGGAGTGGTTGAAAAACGAGTTTTAATGACTCCAACCTAAGTGTATGTAAACTTCTGACTTCAACTCTATATAAAAAAATGGAGCACAGTATTCCAACCTATGACAATTGTTCCAGGAGCTTTTTCAACCATTTTGTTACCAAGCCAACAATAAATTAATTCTCAACATGAACACCCAGTAGGGAGGACAAGACAGAGCTATTAGCCCTGAGTATAGTAACCCACCTTGCGCTCTTCTCTGATAGCCTGTTTCCTGGCTTTCCGCTCCTCCTTGCTCTCCTCTCGAGGTCGGGGCTGTGTGGCAACTCGGGGCAGGTCTGAGTCGTTGATACGCTCCATGCGCTCCGCCTGCTTGGCTGTCGGGCCCCTCCCGGGAAGGACGTCCAGAGGAATGCCTGTCCTGGTAGACACTCGGATGGGCTTTGCCTGAGAAGAGAACACAGAAATACACTAAACGGTCATATCAACAGCAACAGCCCGGAGCCGATTCCTTGAATTCACAACTTAGTAGCTAACGTTGGGTAGGAAGACGAGCTAAAAGCCTCACAAAATGTTTAACGTTAGACATGCAACTTACTTACTTCACTTAAACAACCAACAGAGGAAAAAATGTCTTACCTTTGGTGGATCTTTGATGATTTTTGGATGGTTATACAAATTTGAATAGGTACCTTGGATAGTAAAGAAAGGATTTCAATATTCATTAACAAAAAAGGAAAATGTAGTAATTATGGTAATAAAGATCTAGCCAATAGGTATGTCATCAGAACAGAATTGTCATCAGGCATGTACTACAATGGTAATCTTAAAGTGTTAGTTACTGAACAGACAATAGCAACATGTTTAGTAGACTAACTTACTGATAATGGTTTCACAGTCCCACTTCTCTGCCGGGGCCGTCAGGACAATGGTCTCCATCTCCTGTTCCTCTTCATCCTCCTCCTCCTCCCTCACCACTGGCAGCTCTTTAGGACCCAGGGCATCAGGCCTCCGGTAGCTGAAAGAACATAGTTGATTCAATTACTGTCATTATCTATAGTTAAACACACATACACACAAAGAAATGCTTATGGTAATTCATTGTGTCCAATGAGGACTTCCACCTCTGTCTTTATCTAAGAGTATTGCTATGGCAAAAGAGTTACACACACACACACACACTCACTCTAACTCCTTCTGTTTGAAGTAGTCTTTGATGACCTCCTCCAGGCGAGCACTGTCTGGCTCGATATGCCCTTCCAGCTCAGCGTTGTCCAGGGCCCCAATCTCATCCTCATCAAACTGCTCGAAAAACTATGGGCGACAGAAATAAACAAGTTCTAAAAACGATACAATGACATTCATTGAAATCATTGTTCGAATTAAAGGAATATCATAAGTTGAAATCAGCACCTGAGTGTAGGGCTGTTTTGCGGTGACCGTATTACCGCCACACCGGTGGTCACGAGTCATGAAGGCAGTCAAATTTCACATGAGCGTTTAGTCACGGTAATTAGGCTTCTCCAAGCTGATGCTGCTGCTGGTGATCAGTAGCTTACCAAACTGCCTGGTACTCAGCACTCGATTGTCCCTCTTATCACTCTGGCATCAACGCAAATGTAAAGGAAAATCTAATCAAACACTTCATGAGAGCCAATGAGCTCATGTTGCGGCACATTTCTATAGGCTATGCTATTGCAGGAGAAAGCAGAGTGATGGCCGCTAATAAAAAGAGGAGGATCCCATCAGCTTTCTATAGGCTCGGCCTACTATATTTATTTCTCAACTTTCCTAATATTAAGCACATCGCTTTCTCTTTACAACAGGAGTATAGACTATCTGGCTGGCATGAAAATAAACTGTGGGGAAAAACCTCCATCACTATTTAAGTGCATAGATGACATGGATTTGTTTCCCACTGCCCCGTGTTTCGATGCAGGTGCATGATAATGGTCAAATCTAAATAAGTAAAAATGTTACACATATATTAAATAGTATATGCAAAGACAAGATTAAATTAAGAATAGTCTGATGGGTGACAATATTAGCCTATCACTTGTGAATGATGCCCAGCATAAGAAAAGAAAAAATGCTAAATGTAGATGCTAAATGTGTTTGTTAATTAACGGTCAATCACCGCGAAACCGACAGTTATTTGCTTGACAATCACCGTCTGACTACATTTTGTGACCGCCACAGCCCTGAGTGTTTATGCTGTTAGATCAGCCAGTCAACCACAGTTTATCTTTTACCAAAGGTCACAAAATGCAACCCAGGTCCAAACCCCAAAAGTATGTCCGGGGCTCACTGACCTTCTCAAAGCGGTCGTCCAGCAGTGTGAGCTGTTCGTTCCTCCTCATGACTGACGAGGTCATGGAGTATTCTGTGAAGCGAGTTTTCGTCTCCTCGTCCATGAACATGAACTCCCGGGGGCGCCCCTCGCCGTCCTCATCACCAGAGACACCGCCCTCGGAGTTAACGTCTCCCTCAGAGTCGCTCTCCTCTTCGTCTGTATCCTCCCACTCTTCATCACCATCACTGCAATATGAGAGTGAGTGAGAGAGTGAGTGAGAGAGAGAGCGAGGAGGTTTCCAACAGCGCAAAGGGACTTGGGAGAGCACGGCTTTATTGTGACAGGACTTCAATTAGCAGATGTTAACCAGCTCTTAGTAAGAAACTAAAAACACAAAAAGCAATCCTCTCTCTCTCAACAATTGTAATTTGATTGGTATAGTGAATGGGACTAAGGGTCACTAAAAATAAAGAAAACTGATATAAAGTTTACATTCTTACCCCACGCCAACAGCTCCTTTAACATCGTTGGCCTTCAAAATGAAGTCGTCATCCAGCACGTTGTCTGGGTCGTCAAAGTCAAAGTCCTCGTCGAGAGCAGCTACGATGTCTGGGTCCATGTCCAGCCTGGGTCCTTTGAGAAAAAAAACACGAGGGGGGAGTTAAAAACTTGGAAGAATTCACTGATTTAGAATCATGACCTGGCATTTGGTTTTGTTACTGACGGAGGCCTCTTACCTGAGACGGGGGCAGCTTTGTTCAACATTCCCACCTCCTCCTCAAACTCTGACGCAAACACAGAGGAGGGCAAGTTGAAGGAGACGGTCTGCTGAAGTTACAAAAGCATAGTAGGTTCAATACTTCCGTTTATCACATTTACCTCAAAAATACTGGCTACCCTACTCGCTGTTGCTATAAAATGTGTAGTGGTTATTAAGAGAAATGTAGTCATGATAGCTAATGTTGGCCCCATACCCCATCCTACAGTCACTCCTACCACAACCTAAAATACACTATGTATTGGGGAAAGTGGGGAAATTTGATCTCACAAATGCAAGCCTCTTAAAAACTACTCCAGCTAGCTACATTGTTAGCAAAGGACAAGATCATTTCAACTTGTATTTTCACCATCGGCGGTTTGGTCCAATATATAGCCCAAACATTCACACAACCGTTCCACTCAGCAACAACCACTGGACCTCCTGTTAAACTTACAGGAGTAACCTTTTCCTCCTCCTCCTCATCTTCCTCGTCATCATCATCCCCATCCTGGAGGTCATGGGTACGTTTGCCTCTCTGTGATTTGCCGGATGAAGCCCACTCTACGGGCCGAGCCGTTTCTCTCAGGTGCTGCAGGTAGTTGTAGTCGTCGTCGAAAAACACCCCAAACTCCCTCTGCTCCTCTCGCCGCTTGTCCACCTCCACCTGAACACAGACAGTAGAGTAAGTGGTTACGGACCATGAGACAAAAAAATACAATTGTGCACATAAAGCAGGATTTTAATGCACCAAATATCTTGGTTGTCCTTGGCCAATGAATATCTACAACAAATATGTTTTTGACTTGAAGTGCAACTCTTCTACTAGGACAAGTAGCCTAAATATTGTAACCAATGGATGTCTTTTGATGAAAACTGTGACCATTTCTTCCATTGCAACACTATATACCTGAGTAAAGTTTGGTACATATACTAACACAGTGGGTACTAGAACCCCTGGGGGTACTTGGTCTATCCACAGGGGGTACTTGACACGAATCTCAATCAAAATGTACTTATAAAGCCCTTTCTACATCAGCAGATGTCACAAAGTGCTTATACAGAATCCAAGCCTAAAATCCCAAATCAGCAAGCAATGCAGATGGAGAAGCACGGACTCTCAAGACTCATGCACACGAGTGGGTACTTCAGCGGTACTCTGGGCAGAGCAAAATTCAGTTTCTATGCAATACTCATGTAAACACCCTACTCTGTTAATCTTAATCGGCGTAAGGTCACATTAAATCGCAGATTAAAACACTTGCTTTTCTGAGCAATCTTTCAAATTAATAGGACATGTAAACAACTTCATCGGCGGTCCAGCGGTGTCTCTGATCTGCGCATGCGTTAGCACCAGCACGAGTGAAATGAGTTCGGTACAACTAAACGTAGTCGTTTTTCCACATACAAACTTTACATGTCCGAACTCAGAATCAAATATGCTTCCCGAAAATAACATGTTCACTGTGGTAGAACGTTTATTTTGATTGGGGATTTTAGGCATTTAACAGGTAACCTTTTCAGAGGTGTCCAGATGTGTCCATGTAAACAGGATTATTAGGGGAATTGTTCTTCTTGCAAAACATGCATATACGTTTTAATCAAACTATTATATTAATCTGACTATCCACAGTAATCTCATTATTAACCATACTCAGTAACCGGTTGGGAACCACTGTAATAACACGTTCTTACCTTTTGTGCGGGTAGGAGGACATGCTGCGGTGCTTTCTCGTCAGCAGCGAGGGGGTCCCTCTGACTTCTGTGGACCAGGTGGAAGGTCACCGCTTTCTTCTTGTCAATGAATGCCTTCTTCCTTTTATTAGGCTAGAAAAGAAATACATGTAGATAATGCAATTTGTTACATAGGCTTTGGGTCAACTGCATCAGGCTCAGATGCAGCAATATGTGTGACCTGTGTTGAGTGGTCACTGTTCATCACAAGCCCTTTGTACATGAGGGTTAGGCAGTAAGAAAGGAAGAACTGTTCTGAAATGTAAATTGATGTTCATGCACTAGCTAGTTAGCTAACTTAGCTAACTTGCTAACAACCAACACACAATCTAGTTTGTTGGCTATTGCTAAAACCATCAAACTCACCCACACTT